>NC_050579.1:14257883-14428702 GCF_011100635.1 Trichosurus vulpecula
CCACCTCCCAACACCCAGCTCCCATCCTTGGGGAGTCAGGCAGCTGGGAAGCATTTCAAGGTAGTAGAGCCAGCAGGCAGCTTGCTCTGGAGAAGCCCCACGTTGTCTCCCCTTGCACCATGTGGTCTGGCTTCTGGCCAGTCTCTCTGCCTCAAGTCCAGATTTGCCTAGCCAAGACCCTTTATGTGCAAATTATCTCATCCCTCTTGGGGATGGAAGGAGATCCCAAGAGATTTCAAGCTCAAGCCTTTATTTGTTCACCAATCAACATACCTCAAGCCCAGACCTATGCTGTGAGATAGGTGCCTTTATTATCTCATTTTACGGATGAGGAAACTGAGGCTGAGAGAGATGAAGTGGCACTATAGACAGTAAGGCAAGATTTGAAAGCAGGTCTTCCCAACTCCAAGTCCTGGACACTATCCACTATGGCTCCTGGTGGACTCACTTTGAGCCTGAAAGCCACCCATACTCAGTGCCTTCCTCTAACTCTTCTAAACCCTCAGCAATCTGGTCTCCAGTCTCATCATTGAACTGGAATAGCCCTTTCCAAAGTCACTAAGGACAAGTTAACCTTTTCCCAAACTTTATTCTTCTTGACTTCCCTATAGCATCCGGCATCATCAGTCACCTGCTCCTTCTGGATCCTCGCTCTTCCCTGAATGTTCATGACTCAGATCTCATCTGAGTTTGATACAACTGCTCCCCTGCTGCTCCTTTTCAGTCTCCTTGCTAGCTCCTCATGCCCACTAACTGTGGATGCTCCCCAAAGTTCTGGCATGGGCCCTCTTTGCTTTTCCCACTTGGCGATCTTACCTTTTTCTCTTACATATTCAGTTATCATCTCTATGCAGATGATTCCTGAATCTATATCCAGCCCTAGCCTCTCTCCTGAGTGCCAGTCCTACATCACCAGCTGCATTTTGGACATCTTTAACTGGATGTCCCACAGACATCCAAAGTTCATTTTATACAAGGCAAAACTCATTATCCTCTCCTTCCAAACTCTCCTCTTCCAAACTTGCCTGCTAACTGTCGTTGAACAACAGCCACCCCAACAGCAGAGGTTCTTCACAAGGTCTCTAAACGAAGAGAAGGATTCCCAGAGCAGACGAGGTGAGTTAAACCTTGTCACACATATTGCTTACCTATGACCTGCCTACTATTAGGGTCTAAGTTTAAGCTTTCTCCTCCACTGGGAGCTGTATGTACTTGTGGGAAGGAGTGAACCAGGCTTTTAGGAGACCTTTTATCTTAACTGTCTTTACCATGTCATCTGAGCAGATGACTTTGGTAAAAACTGAGATGATTGGATGACTATGAATGTGGACTACTGCACAGGACACTCAGGACCTATGGTAGGAAAAGCCCAGTCTCTGAGAGTTATGTCTAGAAGGCTGAGAGTCATAGTAGCTGCTCTCTGGGGACCCAACCTGCCAATTTGAGCAGATGTTGGGGGATTCTCCTCCTCCTTCTCCTCCTCCTCCTCCTCCTTCTCCTCACCATTTGAGGTGGTCCCTCTCTCCACTTGAGACACCATATATGTGGGTGCTCTGTCCATAGTAATATTATTTTGGTTCCTTATATTTTGTAAGATATTTGGGGGTTTAGATTTTTTAAAATTCCAAAAAGCTGGAAATTTTACTTTTTCCCCATGCAGTTTTCATTCATGACTTCTTAAAACATAGCTCTGGAAAGAAATAGGCTTTAAAAAAAACCCCATTGTGTTTCAAATGGAGCTACTTGACTATGGCTTTACACCCAAATCACTCAGGCTTTCATTGAATGGCAAATAATAACCCTTAGCCAAAGCCTCTGTGGCTCACTGTTTAGATTTTGGATGGTTTAGAATGAGGGTAAATAGCAGTTGTGTTCAGTTCTTGACAGAAACTTTGAGGGTCTTCACCTCCCAAGCTGATATTTTTATGATGGCAAATTTGGCCATCTTTTTTCTCAATTCTTACCTGACCCTTAGTCATTAAATTGGCATGTCCTCAGACAAACTGAGACCTAGGAAAGACATAATTTAGAATGACCAAGCTCACCCACTCATGCCAGGCCATAGCCAGTCATGTTGACTTCTATCTTTCCACTGCACTTAGATGACTCTGGAGGAGATGGTGAGGCTGATGACTTTGTACCTCATTAAAATCAAATCACTCTTGAGTCCTCACCCTTGTGGTGTCATGGAAGAGCATCTCCTATCGATAGCTGGGTCAGCAGATGGGATGATGGGCAACACGCTCCTCATCCTGCTCCCACAGGGTCTTGACATCTTCTACTAAGTCTCTGCTCTGAAAGTCTTTCATTTGATGGAATTTGGAGATGCTCATTAGCATTCAGTATGAAGACATCTACTAAATCTTTTGCTCTTCATTTTTATGGATCAATGACAAGTCCATGTAGTCGGGGACGATAGTTCTGAGCATCATGATGCTCCCACAGTGAACTCTGTGGCAGTGAAGCATACTGCCCTTAGAGTCATGAAGACTTGAGTTTGAATCTTGCCTTAGACATTGACTTGCTCTGTGATCCCGAGCAATCCCTTCACCTGTCAGCCTCAGCTGCTTCATCTGTGAAATGGAATGAAAAGCGTTACTACTTTCTAGGGTTGTGTTAAGATCAAATGAGATAACACATGTGAAACCCTTTGCCAACTTTAAAATGCTATGTAACTCCGTATCAGTGGCATAGGCTTCCGGGAATTTTTTTTCTCAGATAGAAGGTGAGGTAGAATGATCATGAAAAGTGAGATCTGGGGAGGGGAAGAATCTGGGGCTACAGATGAAGGCCAGAAGAGCTGTGAGTGAAGGATGCTGCTACCCCAAAAAGAATATAATCATGATGGCAGCTTCTCTGGCTCTCTGTTCTGCTTAAGGAGCAATCTGTATGGGTGGGAGCAGTTGTTTGCCTGTGGGACTGCCCTGCCTGCCCTGCTGAGAACTGATGAATGAATCTGCTCTTTTCTTCCTCCCCTACCCCTCACTCATCTGCTGCCCCGAACTAGTGTCACTTTCCCTCGGGGCCACCTGCTCTCTGTAAACTTTAGTGAGTGGCTGTCATTACTCTGAAAAGGGGTTTGTCTCCAGATAAAGATAAGGCGGGGTGTCACTAAATTCTGAGCTAGCATTTGCTTTGGAGGAGCATGTATTTGCTCAGGAATTTAGAGAAAATTCATAAGCTTGTTAAGCTCCCTGATGAACTCTAAGCAGGTCTTCAAATGGGAAACTCATTGGGGAAAAAGAAACTTTTGTTCCTTTTTTTCTTCTTTAATCTTGGCACTTGGTTTTCCAAATTCTAGCCTTGTATTAGCTGTCACTGCATGGATTTACTCAATACCTCATTGCTTAGGAATATTAATGCTTATGAGTTAGGTTGTAAGTTCCTTGAGGATAGGGACTGTCTTTTGCCTTTTTTTGTAGCCCTAGCACTTAGCACGGAGCCTGGCACCTCTCAGATGATTTTATTGAATAAATGTTTATTAAGTGAGTGAATGAACTGACCAAATTGTTCAGGATCCACCGGTCCTGGGACACAAAGGCACACATACACCATCATTTGGAGAAGATTCCAGAGACAGTCTTGAGTTCTGTTGCAGCTGTAGAGAAGATGGCCACACACATGCTAATTTCATATGGGAAAAGAATATGTCTTTGTTAATGTAGAAGCCGAGCACTAGGGAACCAACCTGCTTTGGAAAAAGAAAGCAGAGTCAGAGAATGAGCCTGTGTACACCCCAGAAGCACTGGCAATGCCTTCATCAGAAATTTTGCCAGTAGAATTTTTTTGGAGGAGGAAAGGCAGGGCAATTGGGGTTAAGTGACTTGCCCAAGGTCACAGCTAGTAAGTGTGTCAAGTGTCTGAAGCTGAATTTGAACCCGGGTCCTCCTGACTCCAGGGCTGGTGCTCTACTCGCTGCACCACCTAGCTGCCCCTTCTAATAGATTTTTATTGCTATCTTTTGTTAGTATATCACCCAGATTTCTCCCTGCTTCCCTCTCCCTTTCCCTTCTAGAGAACCATCCCTTATGAGAATTTTTTAAAAAAGGGAAAATAGGAAAATAAAAAATTCAATAAAATTGGTGGATGCATCGATAAAATCTGATGTTGTACAGAATATTGCAAACCCTGGGATCCAACTTCTTTTTTAAAAATTAATTAATTTATTTTTAGTTTGCAACATTCACTTTCATAAGATTTTGAGTTTCAAATTTTCTCCCCTTCCCTGTCCTCCCTTTTCAAGAGGGCACGCAGTCTGACATAGGCTCTACTTACACATTCATATTAAACATGTTTTCACAATAGTCATGATGTAAAGAAGAGTTAGAACTAATGAGAGAAACCACGAGAAAGAAGAAACAAAACAAAACAACAAAAGGAAAGGAGAGCAAATAGTCTGCTTCCATCTGCATTCAGATTCCAAAGTTTTTTTCTCTGGATGGGGGCAGCATTTTCCATTGTGAGTCTTTTGGAGGTGTCTTAGATTCTTGTGTTGCTGAGAAGAGCTAAGTCTATCAAAATCGGTCATCGCACAATGCGGCTGTTACTGTGTACAATGTTCTCCTGGTTCTGCTCATTTTACTCAGCATCAGTTCATATACATCTTCCAAAGTTTTTCTGAAATTTACCTGCTCATCATTTCTTACCAACAACAGTATTCCATTACATTCATATACCACAACTTCTTCAGCCATTCCCAATTGATGGACATCCCCTCAATTTCCAATTCTTTGCTACCACAAAAAGAGCTGATATAAGTGGGACCCAGCTTCTGCAAAGGAGCAAGGGGGAGGCTCTTCCTAAATGTCTTCTCTGAGGCTTCATCACTTCATAGCATTGAGATTTGATTGTTTTGGGTTGTTACATGTTGTTTTGGTCATTACATCAATTATTTTCCTGGCTCACCAGCAGGAGGCTGCGTCTGCATCAAAGAGGATATGGAGGGGAGCAGACATAGGAAGCCTGGAAAGGCAGGAAGATCAGACAGGTAGAAGGAGAACCAGGAGAGAGTGATGTCACAAAAACCTAGAGAGGAGATAACACCAAGAGGAAGGTGGTCAATGGGGCCAAAAGTTGCTGAGAGGTCAGCTGGCTTTGAAGTCAGCTGTTACTGAGAAATTCCTACTGTGTTTATGGGACAATGTTCCAAGTATGGACTGACAATGATGGTCTGACCAGTGCCAATTTGGAGGCTGTCTGCCAGAGGTAGGTGGCAGTATTAGCCAACAGCAAATTCAGTATTCTCTCTCCACTAGGAAAGATTCACGTGGATGCAGATGCCTCATGTCCTGACATGTGACAGAAATTATGGTACTCCATAAAGAACTGGACTTCACCTGAAGCAGAAGGTGAGACAGCAAAACATGAGGCCTCTCACCAGACCACATCACAGTGTATGGTAACCAACGTGTTTGGCCCCTCCTTGTCCGAGGATGACTAACCCAGAGAACAGGTGGCTGATGGATTATGTGGAGTGAGCAGCAAGAAGTAGAGCCATGATGGCAAAAGGTTCATGCACCAGTCTTCAGGAGGAGTCTCACTGTTGAGGCCATGGCAGAAGCTGGAGTTATGTGATGGAGTATTGACCCAACCCATGGCACTAAAAAGTAGGTCTCTCTAAGTATTCAGTAGGTGCTAAATTTTTTGCAACCTTCAGTGTGTGTTGTGCATTTCCTTGGAAATATAAATGTTTTATTTGGGAGAAGGAAATAAGCATTTATTAAGCACCTACTATATGCCATCTTCCTGAGTTCAAAATCTGACGTCAGATATCTACTAGCTGTGTGACCCTGGGCAAGTCACTTAACCCCATTTGCCACAGTTTTCTCACCTGTAAAATGAGCTGGAGAAGGAAATGGCAAACCATTCCAGTATTTTTGCCAAGAAAACCCAGATGGGGTCACAGAGAGTCAGACACTACTGAAAATGACTGAAAAACATGTGCCAGGAACTGTGATAATCCCTTAAAAACAGCAGCAGCAACAAATATTATCTCATTTGATTCTCACAACAACTGGAAGGCAGGTGCTATTATTATCTTGATTTTACAGTGGAGGAAGCTGAGGCAAAAAGAAGTCAAGTGACTCAGCCAGGATCATGTAGCTAGTCCATGTCTGAGGCTGGCTTTGAATGCAGGTGTTCCTCTCTCCAGCCCAGCACTCTACCACTAAATAATACAAAATATAGTTTAAGTAAATTTAGTTCATTTACTCCTCTCATTTAACAGATGAAAGAATTGAAGCTCTGGGAAGTTCAATAATTTGCTCAAGGATGTAGGCAGAACTGGGATCTGAAGCAAGGTCTTACAGTGACACATCTCAGCTCTTTTTGTTCCACCCAACAAATCATGAAGATAGGATTGATAACTGTACATGTTGAGTGAAAAAAGGAACTCTAGAATCCAACTCTGGAGATGGAGGAGAAAAGGAAAAACCCTTTGGGTCCCCATGGTTTGGGTCTGAAAACTGGACCAGAATGAGGCTGTGGGATGTGGAGCGAGCTGCAGAGGTTGTGTTTAGGATGAGTCCTGAAGGAAACTAAAGATGTTACGTTACAGAGGTGAGTAGGGAATGTGCTTCAGGGATGGAGGAAAGCCTGTGTAAAGACATGGTGGTGGTAGCTGGAGTGTTGTGTACAAGAAAAAACAAAGGGCAAGTTTGGTTGGATTGTAGTGTGTGTGTAAAGGAGAATAATACATAACAAGACTGGAAAGGTTGGTTGGGTCCAAAATGGAAAGGACTTTAAAGGCAGAAGACTTTGTATTTTATCCTGGAGGCAGTAGGGAGCCACCATGGTTTGTTGAGAAGGGAAGGGACACAGTTGGACCGCCCTTTACGAAAGTTGCTTTGGTGGTTGTCTGAGTACAGGAAAAGGGCCAGAGGCAAGAGACGACATGGAGGGAGGATCACAAGAATTGGCAAAGGGTTGGATGAGGGGGATGGAGAGTGAGGGAGAAAGAAGAGCTGAGGATGACACCGGGGTTGGGAACATCCTTGTTAGGAATAGAGGAGCTCAGAAATGGGGTGGGTTTGAGGGGAAATCTAGATCTAGTGAGTTTGAGATGCCAAGGAAACAATGGAAATGCCCAATTGTCAGTTTATGATGCAGGACTTGAGCTCAGAAAAGAGACTAGGGATGTCTAGATGTGGGAGTCATCTTCACAGAGGTGATCATTGAACCCATGGGATCTGAGATCACCAAGTGAAAGACTGTAGAGAGAAAAGAGAAAAAGTCCTGGTTCAGAATGTCAAAGGACACACAAGATTAGTGGGAATGATATGAAATGAAATGAAGACCAAGCAAAGAAAACTGAGCAGTGGTCAGATGGGTAGGATGAGAACCAGGAGAGACCCATCACGAAAGCCAAGAGGAGGGGAGATATCCAGGAGGTGGTGGCCAACAGCGTTAAATTCTGTGATGTGACCAAAGATGAAGACTGAAAAAGAAGCTGTTTGATTTGTCAGTTAGAAGGTCATTGGTAACTTTGGAGAGAGCAAGGTCCATTAAGGGATGTGGCTTGAAACCAGATTGCAAAGGGTTTAGAAGAGAGTGAGAGTCTAATCCCAAAGATGGTGGAGTCAGGCTATTCCCCTCCAAATGCCTTCAATCAAATTTTGGCCTGCCAGAGCCAACAAAAGGTCAGAGGGAGACATTTTCCCAGCCCAAGACAATTTAGGAGGTCCACAGGGGAGGTCTGTAACACTGGGGTGGGCACAGGCACGGTGCATGGCAGCAGTAGCAAATGAAACCAATATTAATTAAAAGGAAACAATACAACATTAGGTAATCTGATTTCTAATTGAATGAAAGATTAGGGGCTTTTCGAGTTGGAAGGGGAAAGTGAACAGGTACAATTCCCTGAAATCACAAAAAGAGGTGTCCTACTCCCCAAAGCGTCTGCAGACAATCAAAGGAACGTGGCAACAATAACTGATCGATCAGTATGGGGCCAGTTTTCAGATAAGACATATGGGTTGCTTGAGATGCAAAATCGTGAGAAAACTCTTGTCATCAGTCTTTGGGTCTGACCAGTTTTCTGGTCAGCATAACTTAGGGAGAGGTGGTCCAGTTTCCCAGCTATACAGGACTAGGTTCAAATGATACAATAACATTTTCTCCCAATTCCCACAATTGAATAAAGTTTTCCCCCCACAGGACAGAAATTGGACTACATCCATAATTGAATAAAAATGGAACCATGCTAGCTCCAGAACTGAGTCACAAGATGGAGTCAGTGTGGTTCACACAATGCCCACAATTAACCATTTGCCACCCTAATCTCCTCAGTTCCCTCAGATACTTTACTGACACTGGCCATAGTTGGAGTGGTTGGCAACTCTATTGCCCATGAGTAGTTCTGGGTCATAGTTCCAAAATGGTGAGTAGTACTTGTGATCAGTCACCAGGGCCCTGGTCACAGTTCCAGAGCCAAGAGGAGTGTTACTGCAGGGGTCTTTTCTGCATAAAGACCAGGGTATAGACCAGCAAAGCAGTGACCACACCTCTGCCAGGATCACACCACCTTGGAAACACCAAAAATTCGCAGACCTCCAGAACTAGCTCTGAAAATAGCAGCAGAAAAAAACCTGAAGTTAGGACATTGCCTTCCTACCCCAAGGTGAGCAGAGCCCAACTTTAACATAAAGTTCAAAGTGAAAAAATAGGTTGGGAGAATGTGCAAACAACAAAAAAAGGATGTGACCATAAAAAGCTACTATGTTGGCAGGGAAGGCCACAACATAAACTCAAAAGAAGACAACAATGTGGAAACAGCTACTCAAAAAAAGCCTCAAAGAAAAATGCTAATTAGACCCAAGCCCACAAGAATTCCTGAAAGAGTTAAAGAAAGAGATGAGAGGTAGAGAGAAAAGTGGGAAAAGAAACGAGAGTGATGCCAGAAAATTATGAAAAAAGAATACTGAAGAAAATGTCACTTTAAAAAACAGAATTGGCCCAATGATTCAAGAAGCATAAAAATTCATGAAGAAAAGTACTCCATAAAAAGCAGACTTGACCAAATGGAAAAGGAGGTACAAAAGCTCCCTAAAGAAAACAATTCCTTAAAAATTAGAATTGGGCAAGTGGAAGCTAATGACCCTACGAGACTACAAAAAACAAGAAACAATAAAACAAAGTCAAAAGAACGAGGAAAAAATCACAGAAGAAATGTTAAGTATAGCATTGGAAAAACAACATACCTAGAAAATAGATTGAAGAGAGATAATTTAATAATTATTGGAAGCCATTACCAAAAAAAGAGCCCGGGCATCATATTTCGAGAAATTATAAAGAAAAACTTCCCTGATATCTTAGATTCAGAGGGTAAAATAGAAATTAAGAGAATCTACTGACCACCTCCTGAAAGAGATCCCAAAATGAAAACTCCCATGAATATTATAACCAAATTTCAGAACTCCCAGGTCAAAGAGAATATATTGCAAGCAGCCAGAAGGAGCAATTCAAATATCATGGAACCACAGTCACTATCACACAAGATTTAACAGCTTCTACATTAAAGGATCAGAGGGCTTGGAATATGATATTCCAGAGGGCAAAGAACTTAGTATTACAATCAAGAATAACCTACCCAGCTAAAATGAATATAACCCTTTAGGGGAAAATTGATATTTAATGAAATAGAAGACTTTCAAACATTCCTGATGAAAAGACCAGAACTGAATAGAAAATTTGACATTTAAACAGAAGATTCAAGAGAAGCATAAAAAAGTAAACATGAAAGAGTAATCATGAGGGACTTAATTAAGTTAAACTGTTTACATTCCTATATGAGAAGATGATACATATAATCATAAAATCTTTATCATTATTAGAGCAATTTTACAGAGTCTGAATAGACAGAGGGCATGGGTGTGAGTCAGTTATGTTGGGATGATCTCCAAAAAGAATGTAGGTGAGAAAAGCAGATGCTCTGGGAGAAGAAGGAAAGGAGTGGTAGAATGGGGGCAAATTTTCTCACATAAAGAAGGAGTGCGAGGAAGAGACTTTATAGTGGAAGGGAAAATGGGGTGGTGGCAGCAGGCAATGCTTGAACCTCGCTCCTTGGAATTGGTTCAAGGGGGGAAGACTACACACACACACACACACACACACACACACACACATACCACTCTCAGTTGGATGTAGAAATCTATCCTATCCAACAGGGAAGGGCAAAGAGGGAATAATAAGGGAGAAAGTATTCATTAGAAACAAGACATTCTTTTGAGGAGGGACAGGATAAAACCAGAGACATGAGGTTAAACAGAGGGAAATGGGATGGAGGGAAACGCACAGTTAGTGATCATAACTGTGAATGTGAATTGGATGACCTAGCCCATAGAATGGAAGCAGATGGCAAAATGGATTAGAAACCAGAATCCAACAATATTTTATGCGCAAGAGACACATTTGGGACAAAAAGACACACAAAGGGTTGAGATGAAGGGTGGAATAGAGTCTGAGGTGAAGAGGGCAAGGATAGCAATCATGATCTCAGAAAAAGTAAAAGCAAAAATAGACCTAATTGAAAGAGATAATTAAGAAAGCTATGTTTAGTTAAAAAGTGCCATAGACAAAGAAGTAATCTAAAAAGATTTCACAGCAAGGTCCTCTGATGAAAGGCCTCATCTCTCAGATACACAATGAACTAAGTCAAATTGTTAAAAAGTAGTAAGAGCAATTTCCCAATTGATAAATAGTCAAAGAATATGAACGGGCAGCTTTAGAAGAAGAAATCCCAGCTATCTAGAGTTAAAGGAAAAAATGCTCCAAGTCCCTAATGATTGGAGGAATGTGAATTAAAACAACCCTGAGGTAGCACCTGACACCCACCAGAAAAGCCAAATGCTGGATGGGATGAGGGAAAATAGATACATGAATGAATTGTTGGTGCAGTAGGGAACTGGCCCAAGCATTTTGGAGAATGATGTGGAACTGTGCCCAAAGGGCTATAAAGCTATACATCGCCTTTGACCCAGCAATAACACTACTAGGTCCAGATCCCAGAGAGATCAAAGAAAAAGGAAAAATATCTATATATACAAAAATTTGGGGGCAGCTCTTTTTGTGGTGGCTAAGAATTGGAAATCAAAGGGATGCCCAGCAGTTGGGGAATGGCTGAACAAATTCTGGCATATGATTGTGACGGAATACTCCTGTGCTGTGGGAAAGGATGAGGGCTAGTTTCAGAAAAACCTGGCAAGATCTGTATGTACAGAGTGAAATGAGAAAAATCAGGAGACTACTATGCACAACAACAACGCTGTTGTAATGATAATAAACTGGAAAAAATTTCAGCAAACTCTTTTTAGAAAAAGATTCCAAAGAATAAGAAGGAGGACGGGGAAGAGGAGACGGAGGGGGAAGAGGAGGAGGAGGAGGGGGGGGAGGAGAAGGAGAAGGAGGAGGAGAAGAGGGAGGAGGAGAGGGAGAAGGAGGAGAGGGAGGAGGAGGAGGAGGAGGGGGAGGAGAAGGAGAAGGAGGAGGAGGGGGGGAGGAGGGGGAGAAGGAGGAGGAGAGGGAGGGGGAGGAGGAGGGGGAAGTGGAGGGGGAGGAGGAGGAGGAGAAGAAGAAGAAGAAGGAGAAGAAGATATCAGGAGAACAGGAAGAGCAGGCAACAAGTGTAGACAACTCTTTCAAGTGGTTTGGTTGAGACAAGGAGGAGATAAAGGATGAGGGGAGGAGGGGCACAAGAAATAAGAACAGGGGAAGGGTTTTCCTGAATGGAGGAGGTGTGGGTGTCTGGAGGCAGCAGAGTGAAGATCTGCTGATGCTCACTAGGTGTTCCTGGACAAGTCACTTCCTGAGTCTCAGTGTCTCCCTTTGTAAAATTATGATAATACTGCACCTGCCAGGGATGCTAGGGCCTCTACTGCAGTAATGTCTGCTAAGAAGAAGTATTCACTTTTCTGTTCTGGGGCCCAAGAATGATTCTGGCAGTGTTTCAGGGACTCTCCGGGCTCCTAGTTTCATGGCCTCTGCCCTAGTGCATCTTTTAAACCAATTAGGTCCTTATCAAAACTGTGCTGCTGGAAGGGAAGAAGTGGACCAGAAAGAGGCCAGGTCCCAGAGGCAGAGAGCCAGCTGACGTGACTTCAGAGTGGGTGGGGCATGGGTCTGGCCATCAGGGAATCTGGACACGGGTCTCTGGACACTGGCCAGGCACCAGCTTATCAAACTGTTGCCATCACTGTGCACCCAACCAACTTCTGTCCCTGAACAAGGGTCCATTGATCACATTCCCTTAATGGCCAGGCTGACAACTCTGTGGCTTCTTAGCTCAGCAAACTGAGGGCCACCTCTTGAAATTCCTCCTTTAATCAGAATCTTCATGATGGAATGTTAACTGAAATACCCTTCCCCTTCCCTGGCTCTGAAGGTCAGGAGAAATATTGGGCCTGGATGAATGGATCTGGAAATTAACCACAAAGAAATGGTCATTGAACCATGGGAACTTGGGAGATTGCCAAGAAAAATAGTAAAGGAGAAGAAATGGGGACTGAGGACAGAACCTTGGGGGACACCTAGAGTTGGCAGGCATGGCCTAGATGGAGAGCCAGCAAAAGAGATGGAGAGATAGTGGTCATGCAGGTAGGAGGGGAGGCAGAAGAGAGCAGTGTTAGGAAAATCCAGAGAAGAGATACAAGGATCCAGGAGAGAGTGACCAGCAGAGCCAAATGTTGCAGAGGTCAAGGATGGAGAAAGGGTTAGGAGAGTTAACATTGAAGAGGTCCTTGTGAACATTAGAGTAGTCTTGGTTCAATGATGAAGTCTGAAGGCAGATTATAAAGGCATGGGGGGAGAGGAGAGAGAGAGAGAGAGAGAGAGAGAGAGAGAGAGAGAGAGAGAGAGAGAGAGAGAGAGAGGAAGAGAGAGATGGAGAGAGAGAGAGGATAATGAGTGCTGGAAAAGTTGTGGGGAAAGCTGGATACTTGGAAACAGGAGACCTAAAATGGAACCTAGCCCCTGCCACTAGTGTAAAGTATGTGGTGCCATGGACAGAGCTGGGGTTTGGGAAGCAGAAGACATGGGTTTGAATCCTGGATCACTAATGACTCGGGCAAGAAATCACTTTTACTTTCCTCCGTTTCAGTTTCCCCATTTGTGAAGTGAGGAAGCTGGACTAGATGGCTTTGGAGGAGCCTACCAGCTCTAAAGCTGTAATCCTGTGACTAGAAGATAGATGAGGTTGTTTTTTCCAGTGTCACATTTTGTGCTGCTATGAGTTAATTCCTGTCCTGCCAGCTGGGTGGAGCTGAAGCCACCAGACCTGTAATTGGGGACATTTCTGTCCCCCAATCAGATGAGTGGTTTGGCCACCCACCACCATCTTGGCCCTGCGATAGAAGGGTCCAGGCCAAAAGGGCCCTGCAGGGGTGGGGGTGTGGCCAGGACCATCAAAGGGGTGGAGTACCCACAAAGCAACAATATCTTCTAGGAAGCATATAACTGCTTTTTGGGGCCAAAGTCCCCATAGCAAACTATTAAAAACTGAGTGTCCCAGAGACACGACCTCATCTTCTCTCTGTCTGTCTGTCTGTCTGTCTCTCTCTCTCTCTCTCTCTCTGGCCTCACGATGCAGGGAAGGTTTGCTTTGTTCCTGGTGGGACTCTATTTCCACATTGCAGATGGTGTCATCCCAGGTAACCCCCTCCAAGGGGCTTCCCTAATAGAAAGGGACCAGGGAGAGGGTCCTACTCAATGATGCTGGTCCAGGAGGTGGCACTGAGATGGATCTGGGGGCACCTACCAAAGATGGAGAGGATATGTGGTTAGTGGCTATTAAAGGAAAGTGGGGACCTATTGGCCCTCAGGAATGGGGGAGCCCAAGGTGATGTGAATATTCAGAGATGCCTTGGATATCTGCTGAAGGGTAAAGGTGCTTTGGAAAACAGTTATGGGCCTCAGTTTCCTCTGGTGGGGGCAGGGGCAGACTTAGTATGGCATGGTGGAAAGTGTGCTCTGTTTAGAGTCTGAGGGATCCAAGTCTCTGCATAAACTTGAGTAAGTCTGACCTCAGTTTATTCATCGATGAGGCAGAAGGTGTAGACACATGGCCTCAGCCCTAGCTCTAGCAGCCTAGAGTCTCCAAGGCTCCTTCTTGCTCTAAAGTACACCCTTGATCTGATTTTTAGTGGTTTGAGTGACCAGGGCCCAGAGGTCCTGGGAGTGAGGGATAGGGATGTACCCTCCACCCCCTGAGCTCCCTGGTGCTGTGCCCATAGAAGCAGAAGAGAATCCCAGTTTCTGGAACCAGCAGGCAAGAACTGCCCTCCAGGCAGCCAAGCAGCTACAACCCATCCAGACCTCAGCCAAGAACCTTATCATCTTCTTGGGGGATGGTGAGTGTGGCAGCTGATATGAATCTTCCCCTCCGAACCCCCACCCCAGCCCAGCCCCAACACAAGCAGCCAGCAGCCAGACTTTCCCAGAATGCCCACAGTAGCCCAGATAGACCACTTGTCCTGACAGTGAGGTCACTTTCCCACACAAACTATACTCTGAGACCTTCTCCCTCTAGCTCCAGCCCCGCTCCCTGGTGCCTGCTGGATTCAGGTTATGTTTGCCCTGAGACTCAAACTAGGATGGGCTGAGTCCTAAATTGAGTCTTGGCTGTACACAGGGATGGGAGTGCCCACTATAACGGCCACCCGGATACTCAGAGAAAATCTGAATGGAAATCTTGAAACCCCACTGTCTATGGATGGGTTCCCTTATGTGGCTCTGTCCAAGGTACCTCATAGAGGAGGGGGTGAGAGAAAACCCTTGGTCAGTAGAGCACTAGCCTATAAGTCAGGAAAGGATCCAATCCTCCCTCAAACACCTGTGACTTTTGTGACCCAGAGTAGATTACCTCAGGCTTCGTTACAGGAAAAGAGCCTTGGTGGGGATGTTGATGGAGCCCTCCTGGGAAATGTAGAAGGAAAGAAGGAAAGAGGGTTTGGGGATGGGTAAGCTGGGAGCCCTAGAAATGTTCATGTGGCCAGACTCCATCTATGATGAGGGACCTGCCGAAGGGAGGGTGGTCCCTGCTCTGCTGGGCATGGAGACCAAGGATGAAGGCCTGGGGTCTCCTCTGCCAGCTAGCTAACCAGCTGTCATCCGCACAGACATACAGTGTGGACAGGCAGGTCCCCGACAGTGCCGCGACTGCCACTGCCTACCTCTGTGGGGTGAAGGGCAACTACAGAACCATTGGAGTCAGTGCTGCTGCCCGCTATAACGAGTGCAACACCACCTGGGGCAATGAGGTTTTCTCAGTGCTGAAGCGAGCCAAGGAAGCAGGTGAGCTGGGGAGCAGTGGTCAGGAGGCAGCTCCTCACCTGCCTCTCCCAAGTCATCTCTCCTCCTGTTTCCCTGCCTCAGTCAAAGGCACTGCCAGCATCCTCAGCTCCTCACTCTTCCTCCCCCCTACACTCCCTCTTCTCCACTCCCACAGTCCCACCCCAGCCTGGGCTCTCATCACCTCTTATCTGACTATTGCGGCAACCTCCTATTCCTTCTTTGGCTGCCAGCCTCTCCTCCCTCCAAAGCATCCCTGACACAGCTGCCAACACAGTGAGGATGAGAATACGTAGCCAGGGTGCATATAGAGCCTCGAGGCTTCAACCCTGGAAGGTGGGTGCTGTTATCATCCTCACTTTACAGATGAGGAAACTGAGGCAAATAGAAGTTAAGTGACTTCCCAGTTCCTTCCCAAGTGACTACACAGTTAGTAAGTGTCTGAGACTGGATTTGAATTCAGGTCTTCCTAACTCCAAGTCCAATGCTGTATTCACTGAGCCACCTGGGTGCCTAAAGCACATGTCTGCCCTGTTGCTCCCCTGCTCTACTGACTTCCTAGGCTTCTAGGATGAATGTGAACTCTTCTTGGCATGGAAAGCCCTTCACAGTTGGGCCCTAGCCTACCTTTCTAACTATGTTTTTCCCCATGCACCTCCTCTTATATAGACCATTGTCTAGCCAAACTCTTGGGTGCTGTACTCTAAACTCTGCCCTTCATCTCCCACCTCCATGCCTTTGGCTGTCACCCAGGCCTCCCTTCCAACTCTTCGAGTTCCAAATTTCCTTAAAGTTCAGCTTGGGTGATATTTATAGAGAGCCCCTTCTTATTCCCCAATTGTGGACTCTCTTAACCATGTCTAGATGGATCTCTTTACCTGTTGTCTTCCTATGCAGCCCACCCCTCAATAAAATGTAGTTTTTGGAAGGTGGGAACCACATTTTCATTTTGTCTGTGGAGGAAAGGTGGCCCTGGGGTCTGAGCTTGGGCTTTCAATCCCTCAGGGAAGTCAGTGGGAGTGGTGACCACCACCCGGGTGCAGCATGCTTCACCCTCCGGGACATATGCCCACGTGGTAAACCGCGAATGGTACTCAGATGCTAACATGCCTGCTGAGGCCCTGGAAAGTGGCTGCAAGGATATTGCTTCCCAGCTGGTTTCCAATGTGGACATTGATGTAAGTTCACCAGGGCAGAAGTTTGGGGAATTCCTGGGAGGCCACAGTCAAGGGATTTGGAGAGAAAGGGCTGAAGTTGCAAAGGGACAGATTTAGTTTGACCTATGGGAAAAGCTGCTGACAATGGCAGCTTTAGGTGACAGGTCTCTGTCCCAGGAGGCCAGGCTTCCTTGGTTGTATGACATCTCATTGTGGGAAGTCAAGGAAGAAAGTCTTATTCAGGCAAAATTTGATTTGCTGCCTCTTGGCCCCCTTCTACCTCTGAAATGCTGAGATTCTTGGAGGAGGTGAGGATCAACATGGGAATGACACTTGTATGAGGAGTCTCCTTGTACCCTTCTATCTCAGTTTCCCATTTGTGATGAAAAGCCAGGGATACCTACTAAGGTTCTCTGGAAAGAGAGTCCATGTGGGTCACTGGAGAACTTGAAGGGATAGGGAGGAATCAATGGAAAACCTGCCACTGAGGTAGGGAAATGCAGGGAATGATAGAACAGAGAATGCTAAGAATAAATGGCCTTGCAGGGTTGGGCAGGTGAGTCAGACATTGGGACTTGAGCTGCAGAAAGAGAAGGGCTGCTCCCAGAGACCTAGAACCCACTCTGGTCTGTGACACTCTCCCCATTTCCTCCCAGGTGATCCTGGGTGGGGGCCGCAAGTACATGTTTCCAGAAGGAACCCCTGATCCGGAGTACCCAAACCTTAGCAGTGAGGATGGAATTAGGAAGGACGGTGAGGACCTCGTCCAGAAGTGGCTAGACCGCGCACCGGTAGGTGATGCTGTTATTTGCTGATGGAGGTTGAGTGGAGAGAAGTTCCAAGAGGGGGAGAGGCTTGTCAAGGCTCCCAGAGCTAGAGGAGGGGACAGCCAAGGCTGATGGAGGTTGTATTTCTCAGGGTGGCAGATATGTGTGGAATCGTGAACAGCTACTGAATGCAACAGAGGACCCCACAGTGACTCGTATCATGGGTAACAAGACACAATTGCCTTCCTCTCCCCTACCACCTGCCTAGCATCCTATAGTCTGTTTGAAGCTCTTGACTGGGCCCTCTTTGCTTATAGATAATTGACATGTTATATCTGACCTAGCAATGCCCAAGTTGGGAAAATACAGAACTCTTTGGAGCATACGTTTGTGCAGTGGTCTTAGTGTCTGATGTCTGAAATGAGATCTGTTTCTCCAAGGCCTCTTTGAACCTGGAGACACTAAATATGAGATACAACGCAACACTTCTGAAGACCCCTCCTTGAGGGAGATGACCCAGGCTGCCATCCAAATACTCAGCCAAAATTCCAAAGGCTACTACCTCTTTGTGGAAGGTAATTTGGGGTCAGCTCAGGTCTGAGAGACTCCTGGCATGATTATATGAGGCTGCTACTGAAACTGTGAAGGAAGGAGGATGGAAAGCAGTCATACATCAAAGGCTAGAGAGGAACGCTGAATCCAACTCACCCAACCCCTTATGTTATAGATGAGGAAACTGGAGAGCAGGGAAGTTAAGGGACTTGGTCAAAGTCACCCTGAGAAATAAGCAAAATAGACCAAGGGCCATGGATGGGAAGAGATGGAAGGCTGCCAATGGGTGGTCAGAGGATTGCTTTTTGGAACAGAGGCTGACCTTATTATATGTTTTCATTTAGGAGGCCGAATTGACCATGGCCACCACGATACCACCGCATACCTGGCCTTGACTGATGCTATCATGTTTGACATGTCTATTGATAAGGCCACTCAGATGACTGGTGAAAAGGATACTTTGATTGTTGTCACTGCAGACCACTCCCACGTCTTCTCCTTCGGTGGCTACACCTACAGAGGCACCTCCATCTTTGGTAAAGAACTGTGAGGGTGGAAAGAGAGGGCATCCACCCTCAGATTACAGGTTTCCCATTTCATCCATCATTGTCCAGCAGCCTAAAATCAACGTGGCCCCAGATGCCTAGCAGGGGGAGCCCTCTGGAGCAAAATCTGCCCTTGGTCTTTCTCTATCATCTCTTCTTGGGTCTCTTTCCTCAGGACTGGCTCCCAGCAAGGCCCAAGATGGAAAAGCATATACTTCCATCTTATATGGAAACGGACCTGGCTATAGCCAGGTGAATGGTAGTAGACCAGATGTCAACGACAGTATCAGTGGTGAGAATGGGAGCCAAGGACACAGGGAAACTGGGAGGCAGTGGGAGCCCAAGCTAATCTGGGAGGAGGAGGTGTTGGCTCTAGGCTTCTTGTCCTGAGAGAGGCCAAGAGAGTTCTATTCCATTTCATTCCACAAGCATTTGTTAAACAGCTGCTGTGTGCCAGGAACTGCCCTACGTACTGGGCTACAAAGACAAAACCAAGCAGCCCCTGCCTTTTGGCTCTTTTGTTCTACTGAAATGGGAAGGGGGAAGAGAGCTCATATCCACTCAGATATCCACCCACTTAAGAAATTATGTGGTGTTCATGACGTGTCAGGCCCTGGGACTCCAAAGACAAAAAAGTGAAAGTCCTTGCCCTCCAAGAGCTTCCATTCTGCTGGGTGGGGAGGGAGGACAAGAAATGCACAGTTTTTACAAAGTAAAGGTATTTGGAGATGAGGAGGGTGCTGCCAATGGGGAGATCAGAAAAAGCCTCACATTCAAGAGGGTCCTGGAGCTGAGCTTTGAGTGCAAGGCAAGGCACTACGGTGGTCAGAGCTCTGGGCATCTCAGTTCATATTTTGGCTACTTTCTATCTGTGTGACCTTGGGCAAGTGGCTTCTTCCTAGGCCTCGGTTTCCTCCTCTGCAAAATGAGGGGTGTGGATCAGATGGTCTTTCAGATCCCCTTTACCTCAAAAGCTGTGATCCCTGGGATGGCAGAGGGGGCCTCAGTACTTCTTACAGAATCAATTATGTTCCCCTCACGTTCTTCCCTTTCTCATGGTTCCTCAGAGG
The DNA here is from genome assembly GCF_011100635.1 of Trichosurus vulpecula. NCBI lineage: Eukaryota > Metazoa > Chordata > Mammalia > Diprotodontia > Phalangeridae > Trichosurus > Trichosurus vulpecula. The sequence goes on from NC_050579.1 coordinate 14,277,254, forward strand.
AAGTGTCCTATAAGCAACAGTCAGCTGTGCCCTTGGCGTCAGAGACTCATGGCGGGGAAGACGTGGCCATCTTTGCCAGAGGTCCCCAGGCCCACCTATTCCATGGCGTGCAGGAGCAGACCTATGTAGCTCATGTGATGGCCTTTGCTGGCTGCCTGGAGCCCTATCAGGACTGTGGGCTCTCAGCCCCAGATGGCAGCTCCCAGACATCGGGATCCTTCCTGCTGCTGATCCTTTCCTGGCCTTTCCTGCTCTTAGCAGTTCAGCACTGATCTGGGACCAGCTAACTCCCAGCCACCATCCCTTCCTCCACCTTCCAGTGGCTTCCTTGGGGTTGCTGGCTGTGTCACTATAGGAATTACCCCATGGGCTCCTAACATACTCTCACCAGGGACACGACAACTGCCAACAAATAAATTAAGAATCAAATCCCTGAATCAAGACTGTTCTTCTTACTGAAGTGCGCCCCCACCCCTGTCCCCAGTATTGGGAACCTTCTCCTCTGCCTCTACTGTTAAATGGCAACTTGGGGTGAATTCCCCTGTTAATCTTCTGCTAGCTTCCTGCTTCAAGGCTTCTCCTCAGATGGGCCAGAGAGGGCACAGGACATCTCCATGTTTTCCTTTAACAGGGGGCCAAGGTGGTGTATGGAAAGGATTCCAGACATTGAGGCAGAATGTCCCTGGGGTACCAACTCACCCCTCCAACAGCTCTGGTCAGAATGTTCTGTTTTGTAAGGACATTTTTATTGATATCCTTTGTTTTCACACCATCTACATTATGCGATGTAGGTCCTCCTCCTCCCCTTCCACAGAGCAATCATACTGAGCAAAGGATCAAACAGAGAGGTAACCAACACCCCAAAAGTGTCTGACATCATCTTCAGTGTTCTATTCCCATAGTCCTCTGCAAGAAAGGAAAGGAGGTACCTTCCCATAGCTCTTCTTTGGGGCCAGTTTCATAGCATTCAATTTCAAATGCCTTTATTTGTCATTTTTTGTCATTATATTTACACTGTTGGAATCATTCTTATATTGTTCTGCTGGTTCTGCTCCCTTCACTTTGCATCAGTTCACATACATCTTCCCATGATTCTCTGCACTCATTGGATTTCTCGTTTCTTAGAGTTGCAGTCATGTCTCATCTTACTCATGTGCGAAATGTGTATAGCCATTTCCAATAAAGGTGCATTTACTTTGTTTCCGACTCTTTACTACTAAAACAAATGTTACTAGAAATATTTCTGTGTGAAGGGGGTCTTTCTTTTTATCATTGACCTCCTTGTGTCACATGCCTAGCAGAGGGTTCACGGGGTCAAATACAGATGTTAATCACTTAACATAATTCCAAGGTGCTTTTTAGAACAGTGTGATCAATTCTGAGCTTCACTAACAATGCATTAGTGCGCTCATCTTTCCACAACCTCCCTGACACTGACTCTTTCCCTCCTTTGGAGTCTTCACCAATTTCCTGAGTATGACATAAAAGCTCAGAGGTACTTTGGTTTGGATTTCTTGTATTATTAGGACTTGGAGCATACTTTCACATAGTTGCTAATAATTTACAATTTTCCTTTTTAGAACTGTTGTTCCTTTTGGGGCCACTCTTAAGACACACCTCTGAAGCCCTGGTGGCTTGAGCACCTGGCCACCTCCATTAGGCAGCTCAATCCCTGAGACCCCAGTTACCCCCAGTTACCCAAATACCAGCTGTCACCAATTCCTTACAAATTAAAGGAGAAAGTTAGAGTTCTGCTATTTGGGGTCTTCCTCCTCTCATTTCCAATCTCTTCTTTCTCTTCTGTCTCCTGTCTCCCTTTCTTTCTCCTCCTCTTCTTACTTTTTAATCCAGCTCATTCTTCTCCCTCTTCTTGATCCCCCCCATGGACATATTGGCCTGTTGGCTCTTCCCCTTTCCCTATCCTTCATGCTTACAAGTCACCCTCTACTCAACTCCACTGGATTGAATCCTTCTCTTTTCAAAACTCAACTCAACTAAATGTAGCCCTTCCCTTAAAATTCCCTTCTACATTGTAGAAAGGCAAAATACCATCAACAAAAGTACAATCTCCACTGGATTTATTTTTGCCTCAGGGAGGCAGTAAATATTGCAGTGGACAGACTGTGGGATTTGGAGCCAGAGGGACCTGAGTTCAAATCCTGACTCAGTCACTACTCAGCTGTGTGACCATAGGCAAGTTACTTAACCTCTTTCTGCCTCAGTTTCCCCAACCATAAAGCAGGATAAGAAGAGTGTCTACCTCCCCTGGTTGTTGTGAGGATCAAATGGGACAATATGTGTAGAGAGCTTTGCAAACTTTAAAGCGCTATATCAATGCCAGCCAATTTTACTGATTTTGTTATTCTGTATTTGTCATTGTTCAGTCATTTTCAGTCTTGTTAGATCTTTGTGACCCCATTTTGGATTTTCTTGGCAATGATACAGGTGTGGTTTGCCATTTCCTTCTCCAGCTCATTTTGGAGATGAGGAAACTGAGGCAAACAGGGCTAAGTGACTTACCCAAGATCACACAGCTAATGCGTGTCTGAGGCTGGATTTGAACTCAGGTCCTCCTGACTCCAGGGCACCACCTCACTGCCCCTTGTACTATGCTATGCACTTTATAATTAACTATCTCCCTTGATCCTCACGGTCACCCTGGGAGATGGGCATTATTACGATCCCTGTTTTATAATTGAGGAAACAGAGGTTACATGACTTGTCCAGAGTCGAACAACTAGTAAGTTCCTGAGGCTGGATTGGAATTCAGGTCTTCCAGACTCCAGGCCCAGCTCTCTATCCACCTCGCCACCAGATTGGAAGGGATGAGAGCCCACCAGTAGCCTAGGTGATCCACAAGTGAGTCTAAGCTAGGCCTACAAGCTGTGAGAGCAAAAGGAGGGGAAGATCCTGGAAACCTGCTGCTAGATTCCTTGCCTACATCAAATTCAGTCCAGATATCACTTCCCACAGGAAGGTTCCTGATCTTCCCAGTTTCTGGTGCCTTCCCTTCCTGCCCCCTGGCCTAGACACTTGTTTAGTGTAATGGGAGGGATTGGCGAATGAGGCCTCAGTCCCTGTAGCACAGGGAGATATTTCTCTGTTTGGTTCCAATCCAAGTGACTCCATGGAAAATAGAGGAAACATTATTTTCCTGCCATGTATGCCTGAAGGATTGGTACTAAGTGATGAAGAAAAGTCTCCTTATTGGCAGAGGAGCCAGGACACCTCTCAGGGGGCTTTGAGCTCCCACTGATTTCACAAACAAAAGCAATAACCTGCCTGTCTTTCCTTTTTCCCTTCCTGGTGTCTGTTTTGTATCTCTGACTTGCCCAAGACTAGAAGATACATAAGGTGGGATGGGATCATCTCAAGGGAAAGGGAAGCTTCCCTCTCTCCCATCTGGCCACAATGTGTCTGTGAACACATGGCTCCTTTTGTGTTTGTTCTTCCCTGGTCTTGGGCAAATGTCAGGGGGAAGTGGCTTTGTGCTTTACATTTGAGCCTGCTCTCCCCAGGGGCTTTGTGTGTACAAGAGGAGGGTGCACCCCTGAGTTGGGGTCTATGTGTTTTTGAGAGGGTTGTAACAATTTTCATGTTATATAGCCTTAGAGAATGTCCCTTGATAAAAGCTAATGGAGCTCAGTTGATTCTAATTGATAATGGGGAGCACCACTGAGGGCTTGTGAGCAATGCTGCTAGAAACTTCAATCCCCCAGCTAACCCCTAGAACTCTGAGGGGATAAACAGTGAGTCACATCTCTGTAGATCTGGTCTGGCAGGGTGAGTGCAGGTTAGAGAAGTGAGCCTGGAAGGATACTCTAAATCACTAATGACTGGAGAAAGGTAAATTAAAACAACTCTCAGGTACTGCCTCATACCTATCAGAAATAGCAAATTCTGGAGGGGATGAGGGAAAATAGATACATTAATGGGTTGTTGGTGGAGTAGTGAACTGGTCTAACTATTCAGGAGAACAATCTGGAAAAGTATCCAAAGGTCTATAAAACTGTGGATCCCCTTTGACTCAGCAACAGCATGACTAGGTCCAGATCCCAAAGAGATCAAAGAAAAAGTAAAAGAACATATATGTGTTTGTGCATCTATATGCATGTATGTATATGTACATATATATATATATACATATATATATATATATAGGGAGAGACAGAGACAGACAGAGAGACAGAGAGAGATAGAGAGACAGAGACAAAGACAGAGAGAGACAGAGACAGAGAGACAAATACAGAGATAGAGAGACAGACAGACAGAAAGAGACAGAGACAGAGGAGAGAGGAGAGAAACAGAGACAGAGACAGACAAACACAGGAGAGTGGAGCAAAGGAGGCAACATTTGTAGACAACTTTTTCAGGGAGTTCAGCATTAAAAGGGCTCCCATGTTTAAGCCACAAGGGAGAGGGAGATAGTCAGCCAGCCAGGATTCATTAAATGCTTACTATGTGCCAGGCACTGTGTTAGATGCTGGGCGTACAAAAAACAAACGTCTAAAGAAAGTCCCTGTTCTGAAGGACCTCACAGTCTAACCGGGGAGACGACATGCAGATACCTCCAGACAAATGATGTAGAAAGAGGTTCCACTGGAGACCAGCTCAGATGGAAGGCACTGAGATGAGAGAGCACTGGGAAGGGCTTTCTGTAGGAGCCCAGGCTCTAAGGAAGCCAGCAGATTCAGGAGGCAGAGATGAGGAGGGAGAGGACACCAGGCCCAGGGGAGCTACCAGTGGCTACGCATGGAGTCAGGAGATGGAGTCATCTCAAGGAATAGCCAAGAGGCCAGTGTTGATGGGGCAGGGGTGGGAAGAAGGTGGAAGAAGACCAGAAAGGCAGGAGTGAGCCAAGTGATGGAGAGCTTTCAGGGTCCAAGAGAGCTGGCCCCAACTTGTGCACCCCCTTCCCTGTATTCTTCACAGCTCTAACCCCTTCTCAGTCTGAGCATCTGTGGAGCCAAGAGGCTGACTCACCTCTGGACCCTGGACCATTATTAGGCCTGCCTCCAGGCCTAATAATGATGATGATAATGAAAATAATAATGATTATAGCTAGCATTTAGGTTTTCAAATGCCTTTATATACATAATCTCATCCAGTCTTCAAAATAATCCTGGGAGGTTGTTGAAGTTATTAGCCCTAATATCACCATTTTGCTGATGATGGACCCAAGACAGATAGGTTAAATGACTTGTCCAGGATCACTCATGTACTGAGTGACTGAGGCCACTCTTTCTGACCTGCCACCTGGCTGCTCCATCTTAAGTTTGTTCTGGCTGTGACCTGGATTATGAATGCTGAAAAAGTTGTTGGGAAAGCTGGAGATTTGGAAACAGGAGACCTAAAATGGAACCCAGCTCCTGCCACTAGTGTAGAGTATGTGGTACCATGGACAGAGCCAGGGTTCGGGAAGCAGAGTGACAGGGTGCTTGAACTCCAGCCCTAGCACCAGATCTCTCCCCAGCCCAAAGACCCTGTCTCTGACAATAACTCATGAGTGGGCCCCAGTGAGGCAAACTATCTCTCCCTTCTACAGAAATAAGCCCACCCTGTAGAACTTGGCCTGGACAGAATTATTTTGTACTGATTCCCACAGTTACCGTATACAATCCTGAGGCCAAACCACAGATGTCCACTAATGAGGTTATTTCATACAAATAGGATGGCCATGACAACTAGTTGAATTACTGACCTAGCAAACCAAAAACACACTCCTTAAGAAGTCCCCCGTCCCCAGAGTTTCCAGTAGTGAATGCTACCTGCACCCAAGGTAGAGAAACAGTAAATTCCTTTAAGAGCTGACCATGCCTTGATTCAGCCCCAGCACCAACTAATTAGCATAATTGGCAAGCCACTCCTTGAACTTTTTCTATATAAGCTTTAGCATCACACCCATTCAGTTGCAGGTTCCCTTGGGAACTTCATGTCATGATCAACTTTTGCCACTTGACTGGAAGATGGGTTGAGTCCCCAAATTTTTTCCAGATGACTCCTCCCTGTAACTCACTACTTTGGGGTCCCTGAACTCCTAAGCTGCATCAACAGGACCTGGCTTTGAATCCTGGATCACTAATGACTTGGGCAAGAAATCACTTTCACTTCCCCCTGCCCCAGTTTCCCCATTTGTGAAGTAAGGGGATTGGACTGCATGGCCTTGGAGGTGCCTGCCATCTCCAAAGCTGTAATCCTGTGACTAGAAGATACATAAGGTTGTTTCCGTGTGACATTTTGGGCTTCTATGAGTTAATTTCTGCCCTACTAGCTGGGTGGAGTTGAAGCCACCCGACCAGGAATTAGGAACACTTCTGTCACCCAATCAGATGAACACTCTGGCCACTCACCACCATCTTGGCCCTACGATAGAAGGGTCCAGGCCAAGAGGGCCCTGCAGGGGCAGGGGTGTGGCCAGGACCATCAAAGGGGTGGGGTACTCACAGAGCAACAATAACTTCCAGGAAGCAGATAGCTGCTTTTTGGGGCCAAAGTCCCCATAGCAAACTATTGAGCAACTGAGTGTCTCAGTGACACCACGTCTCTGTCTCTCTGGCCTCACGATGCAGGGAAGGTTTGCTTTGTTCCTGGTGGGACTCTATTTCCACATTGCAGATGGTGTCATCCCAGGTAACCCCCTCCAAGGGGCTTCCCTAATAGAAAGGGACCAGGGAGAGGGTCCTACTCAATGATGCTGGTCCAGGAGGTGGCACTGAGATGGATCTGGGGGCACCTACCAAAGATGGAGAGGATACGTGGTTAGTGGCTATTAAAGGAAAGTGGGGACCTATTGGCCCTCAGGAATGGGGGAGCCCAAGGTGATGTGAATATTCAGAGATGATTTGGATATCTGCTGAAGGGTAAAGGTGCTTTGGAAAACTGTTATGGGACATCTGCTCCCTACCTGTATGATCTTCACCAAGCTCCTTCCTTTTTCTGGGCCTCAGTTTCCTCTGGGTAGGGGGGGCAGACTTAGTATGGCATGGTGGAAAGTGTGCTCTGTTTAGAGTCTGAGGGATCCAAGTCTCTGCATAAACTTAAGTAAGTCTGACCTCAGTTTATTCATCAATGAGGCAGAAGGTGTAGACACATGGCCTCAGCCCTAGCTCTAGCAGCCTAGGGTCTCCAGGCTCCTTCTTCCTCTAAAATCCACCCCTTGATCTGATTTTTAATGGTTTGAGTGACCAGGGCCCAGAGGTCCTGGGAGTGAGGGATAGGGATGTACCCTCCACCCCCTGAGCTCCCTGGTGCTGTGCCCACAGAAGCAGAAGAGAATCCCAGTTTCTGGAACCAGCAGGCAAGAACTGCCCTCCAGGCAGCCAAGCAGCTACAACCCATCCAGACCTCAGCCAAGAACCTTATCCTCTTCCTGGGAGATGGTGAGTATGGTGGCTGACATGAATCTTCCCCTCCGAACCCCCACCCCAGCCCAGCCCCAACACAAGCAGCCAGCAGCCAGACTTTCCCAGAATGCCCACAGTAGCCCAGGTAGGCCCTCTGTCCCAACAATGAGGTCACTTTCCCACCCAAATCATACTCTGAGACCTTCTCCCTCTGGCTCCAGCCCCCCTCCCAGGTGCCTGGTGGATTTAGGTTATCTTTTCCCTGAGACTCAGACTAGGGATGGGCTGAGTCCTAAATTGAGTCTTGTCTATACACAGGGATGGGAGTGTCCACTGTGACGGCCACCCGGATACTCGGAGAAAATCTGAATGGAAATCTTGAAACCCCACTGTCTATGGATGGGTTCCCTTATGTGGCTCTGTCCAAGGTACCTCATAGAGGAGGGGGTGAGAGAAAACCCTTGGTCAGTAGAGCACTAGCCTATAAGTCAGGAAAGGATCCAATCTTCCCTCAAATACCTGTGACTTTTGTGACCCAGAGCAGATTACCTCAGGCTTCGTTACAGGAAAAAAGCTTTGGTGAGGATGTTGATGGAGCCCTCCTGAGAAATGTAGAAGGAAAGAAGGAAAGAGGGTTTGGGGATGGGTAAGCTGGGAGCCCTAGAAATGTTCATGTGGCCAGACTCCATCTATGATGAAGGACCCACCTAAGGGAGGGTGGTCCCTGTTCTGTTGGGCATGGAGACCAAGGATGAAGGCCTGGGGTCTCCTCTGCCAGCTGCCCAGAAGCTAACCAGCTGTCATCCGCACAGACATACAATGTGGACAGGCAGGTCCCCGACAGTGCCGCGACTGCCACTGCCTACCTCTGTGGGGTGAAGGGCAACTACAGAACCATTGGAGTCAGTGCTGCTGCCCGCTATAACGAGTGCAACACCACCTGGGGCAATGAGGTTTTCTCAGTGCTGAAGCGAGCCAAGGAAGCAGGTGAGCTGGGGAGCAGTGGTCAGGAGGCAGCTCCTCACCTGCCTCTCCCAAGTCATCTCTCCTCCTGTTTCCCTGCCTCAGTCAAAGGCACTGCCAGCATCCTCAGCTCCTCACTCTTCCTCCCCCCTACACTCCCTCTTCTCCACTTCCACAGTCCCACCCCAGCCTGGGCTCTCATCACCTCTTATCTGACTATTGCGGCAACCTCCTATTCCTTCTCTGGCTGCCAGCCTCTCCTCCCTCCAAAGCATCCCTGACACAGCTGCCAACACAGTGAGGATGAGAATACGTAGCCAGGGTGCATATAGAGCCTCGAGGCTTCAACCCTGGAAGGTGGGTGCTGTTATCATCCTCACTTTACAGATGAGGAAACTGAGGCAAATAGAAGTTAAGTGACTTCCCAGTTCCTTCCCAAGTGACTACACAGTTAGTAAGTGTCTGAGACTGGATTTGAATTCAGGTCTTCCTAACTCCAAGTCCAATGCTGTATTCACTGAGCCACCTGGGTGCCTAAAGCACATGTCTGCCCTGTTGCTCCCCTGCTCTACTGACTTCCTAGGCTTCTAGGATGAATGTGAACTCTTCTTGGCATGGAAAGCCCTTCACAGTTGGGCCCTAGCCTACCTTTCTAACTATGTTTTTCCCCATGCACCTCCTCTTATATAGACCATTGTCTAGCCAAACTCTTGGGTGCTGTACTCTAAACTCTGCCCTTCATCTCCCACCTCCATGCCTTTGGCTGTCACCCAGGCCTCCCTTCCAACTCTTCGAGTTCCAAATTTCCTTAAAGTTCAGCTTGGGTGATATTTATAGAGAGCCCCTTCTTATTCCCCAATTGTGGACTCTCTTAACCATGTCTAGATGGATCTCTTTACCTGTTGTCTTCCTATGCAGCCCACCCCTCAATAAAATGTAGTTTTTGGAAGGTGGGAACCACATTTTCATTTTGTCTGTGGAGGAAAGGTGGCCCTGGGGTCTGAGCTTGGGCTTTCAATCCCTCAGGGAAGTCAGTGGGAGTGGTGACCACCACCCGGGTGCAGCATGCTTCACCCTCCGGGACATATGCCCACGTGGTAAACCGCGAATGGTACTCAGATGCTAACATGCCTGCTGAGGCCCTGGAAAGTGGCTGCAAGGATATTGCTTCCCAGCTGGTTTCCAATGTGGACATTGATGTAAGTTCACCAGGGCAGAAGTTTGGGGAATTCCTGGGAGGCCACAGTCAAGGGATTTGGAGAGAAAGGGCTGAAGTTGCAAAGGGACAGATTTAGTTTGACCTATGGGAAAAGCTGCTGACAATGGCAGCTTTAGGTGACAGGTCTCTGTCCCAGGAGGCCAGGCTTCCTTGGTTGTATGACATCTCATTGTGGGAAGTCAAGGAAGAAAGTCTTATTCAGGCAAAATTTGATTTGCTGCCTCTTGGCCCCCTTCTACCTCTGAAATGCTGAGATTCTTGGAGGAGGTGAGGATCAACATGGGAATGACACTTGTATGAGGAGTCTCCTTGTACCCTTCTATCTCAGTTTCCCATTTGTGATGAAAAGCCAGGGATACCTACTAAGGTTCTCTGGAAAGAGAGTCCATGTGGGTCACTGGAGAACTTGAAGGGATAGGGAGGAATCAATGGAAAACCTGCCACTGAGGTAGGGAAATGCAGGGAATGATAGAACAGAGAATGCTAAGAATAAATGGCCTTGCAGGGTTGGGCAGGTGAGTCAGACATTGGGACTTGAGCTGCAGAAAGAGAAGGGCTGCTCCCAGAGACCTAGAACCCACTCTGGTCTGTGACACTCTCCCCATTTCCTCCCAGGTGATCCTGGGTGGGGGCCGCAAGTACATGTTTCCAGAAGGAACCCCTGATCCGGAGTACCCAAACCTTAGCAGTGAGGATGGAATTAGGAAGGACGGTGAGGACCTCGTCCAGAAGTGGCTAGACCGCGCACCGGTAGGTGATGCTGTTATTTGCTGATGGAGGTTGAGTGGAGAGAAAGTTCCAAGAGGGGGAGAGGCTTGTCAAGGCTCCCAGAGCTAGAGGAGGGGACAGCCAAGGCTGATGGAGGTTGTATTTCTCAGGGTGGCAGATATGTGTGGAATCGTGAACAGCTACTGAATGCAACAGAGGACCCCACAGTGACTCGTATCATGGGTAACAAGACACAATTGCCTTCCTCTCCCCTACCACCTGCCTAGCATCCTATAGTCTGTTTGAAGCTCTTGACTGGGCCCTCTTTGCTTATAGATAATTGACATGTTATATCTGACCTAGCAATGCCCAAGTTGGGAAAATACAGAACTCTTTGGAGCATACGTTTGTGCAGTGGTCTTAGTGTCTGATGTCTGAAATGAGATCTGTTTCTCCAAGGCCTCTTTGAACCTGGAGACACTAAATATGAGATACAACGCAACACTTCTGAAGACCCCTCCTTGAGGGAGATGACCCAGGCTGCCATCCAAATACTCAGCCAAAATTCCAAAGGCTACTACCTCTTTGTGGAAGGTAATTTGGGGTCAGCTCAGGTCTGAGAGACTCCTGGCATGATTATATGAGGCTGCTACTGAAACTGTGAAGGAAGGAGGATGGAAAGCAGTCATACATCAAAGGCTAGAGAGGAACGCTGAATCCAACTCACCCAACCCCTTATGTTATAGATGAGGAAACTGGAGAGCAGGGAAGTTAAGGGACTTGGTCAAAGTCACCCTGAGAAATAAGCAAAATAGACCAAGGGCCATGGATGGGAAGAGATGGAAGGCTGCCAATGGGTGGTCAGAGGATTGCTTTTTGGAACAGAGGCTGACCTTATTATATGTTTTCATTTAGGAGGCCGAATTGACCATGGCCACCACGATACCACCGCATACCTGGCCTTGACTGATGCTATCATGTTTGACATGTCTATTGATAAGGCCACTCAGATGACTGATGAAAAGGATACTTTGATTGTTGTCACTGCAGACCACTCCCACGTCTTCTCCTTCGGTGGCTACACCTACAGAGGCACCTCCATCTTTGGTAAAGAACTGTGAGGGTGGAAAGAGAGAGCATCCACCCTCAGATTACAGGTTTCCCATTTCATCCATCATTGTCCAGCAGCCTAAAATCAACATGGCCCCAGATGCCTAGCAGGGGGAGCCCTCTGGAGCAAAATCTGCCCTTGGTCTTTCTCTATCATCTCTTCTTGGGTCTCTTTCCTCAGGACTGGCTCCCAGCAAGGCACAAGACGGAAAAGCATATACTTCCATCTTATATGGAAACGGACCTGGCTATAGCCAGGTGAATGGTAGTAGACCAGATGTCAACGACAGTATCAGTGGTGAGAATGGGAGCCAAGGACACAGGGAAACTGGGAGGCAGTGGAAGCCCAAGCTAATCTGGGAGGAGGAGGTGTTGGCTCTAGGCTTCTTGTCCTGAGAGAGGCCAAGAGAGTTCTATTCCATTTCATTCCACAAGCATTTGTTAAACAGCTGCTGTGTGCCAGGAACTGCCCTACGTACTGGGCTACAAAGACAAAACCAAGCAGCCCCTGCCTTTTGGCTCTTTTGTTCTACTGAAATGGGAAGGGGGAAGAGAGCTCATATCCACTCAGATATCCACCCACTTAAGAAATTATGTGGTGTTCATGACGTGTCAGGCCCTGGGACTCCAAAGACAAAAAAGTGAAAGTCCTTGCCCTCCAAGAGCTTCCATTCTGCTGGGTGGGGAGGGAGGACAAGAAATGCACAGTTTTTACAAAGTAAAGGTATTTGGAGATGAGGAGGGTGCTGCCAATGGGGAGATCAGAAAAAGCCTCACATTCAAGAGGATCCTGGAGCTGAGCTTTGAGTGCAAGGCAAGGCACTACGGTGGTCAGAGCTCTGGGCATCTCAGTTCATATTTTGGCTACTTTCTATCTGTGTGACCTTGGGCAAGTGGCTTCTTCCTAGGCCTCGGTTTCCTCCTCTGCAAAATGAGGGGTGTGGATCAGATGGTCTTTCAGATCCCCTTTACCTCAAAAGCTGTGATCCCTGGGATGGCAGAGGGGGCCTCAGTACTTCTTACAGAATCAATTATGTTCCCCTCACGTTCTTCCCTTTCTCATGGTTCCTCAGAGGAAGTGTCCTATAAGCAACAGTCAGCTGTGCCCTTGGCGTCAGAGACTCATGGCGGGGAAGACGTGGCCATCTTTGCCAGAGGTCCCCAGGCCCACCTATTCCATGGCGTGCAGGAGCAGACCTATGTAGCTCATGTGATGGCCTTTGCTGGCTGCCTGGAGCCCTATCAGGACTGTGGGCTCTCAGCCCCAGATGGCAGCTCCCAGACATCGGGATCCTTCCTGCTGCTGATCCTTTCCTGGCCTTTCCTGCTCTTAGCAGTTCAGCACTGATCTGGGACCAGCTAACTCCCAGCCACCATCCCTTCCTCCACCTTCCAGTGGCTTCCTTGGGGTTGCTGGCTGTGTCACTATAGGAACTACCCCATGGGCTCCTAACATACTCTCACCAGGGACACGACAACTGCCAACAAATAAATTAAGAATCAAATCCCTGAATCAAGACTGTTCTTCTTACTGAAGTGCGCCCCCACCCCTGTCCCCAGTATTGGGAACCTTCTCCTCTGCCTCTACTGTTAAATGGCAACTTGGGGTGAATTCCCCTGTTAATCTTCTGCTAGCTTCCTGCTTCAAGGCTTCTCCTCAGATGGGCCAGAGAGGGCACAGGACATCTCCATGTTTTCCTTTAACAGGGGGCCAAGGTGGTGTATGGAAAGGATTCCAGACATTGAGGCAGAATGTCCCTGGGGTACCAACTCACCCCTCCAACAGCTCTGGTCAGAATGTTCTGTTTTGTAAGGACATTTTTATTGATATCCTTTGTTTTCACACCATCTACATTATGCGATGTAGGTCCTCCTCCTCCCCTTCCACAGAGCAATCATACTGAGCAAAGGATCAAACAGAGAGGTAACCAACACCCCAAAAGTGTCTGACATCATCTTCAGTGTTCCATTCCCATAGTCCTCTGCAAGAAAGGAAAGGAGGTACCTTCCCATAGCTCTTCTTTGGGGCCAGTTTCATAGCATTCAATTTCAAATGCCTTTATTTGTCATTTTTTGTCATTATATTTACACTGTTGGAATCATTCTTATATTGTTCTGCTGGTTCTGCTCCCTTCACTTTGCATCAGTTCACATACATCTTCCCATGATTCTCTGCACTCATTGGATTTCTCGTTTCTTAGAGTTGCAGTCATGTCTCATCTTACTCATGTGCGAAATGTGTATAGCCATTTCCAATAAAGGTGCATTTACTTTGTTTCCGACTCTTTACTACTAAAACAAATGTTACTAGAAATATTTCTGTGTGAAGGGGGTCTTTCTTTTTATCATTGACCTCCTTGTGTCACATGCCTAGCAGAGGGTTCACGGGGTCAAATACAGATGTTAATCACTTAACATAATTCCAAGGTGCTTTTTAGAACAGTGTGATCAATTCTGAGCTTCACTAACAATGCATTAGTGTGCTCATCTTTCCACAACCTCCCTGACACTGACTCTTTCCCTCCTTTGGAGTCTTCACCAATTTCCTGAGTATGACATAAAAGCTCAGAGGTACTTTGGTTTGGATTTCTTGTATTATTAGGACTTGGAGCATACTTTCACATAGTTGCTAATAATTTACAATTTTCCTTTTTAGAACTGTTGTTCCTTTTGGGGCCACTCTTAAGACACACCTCTGAAGCCCTGGTGGCTTGAGCACCTGGCCACCTCCATTAGGCAGCTCAATCCCTGAGACCCCAGTTACCCCCAGTTACCCAAATACCAGCTGTCACCAATTCCTTACAAATTAAAGGAGAAAGTTAGAGTTCTGCTATTTGGGGTCTTCCTCCTCTCATTTCCAATCTCTTCTTTCTCTTCTGTCTCCTGTCTCCCTTTCTTTCTCCTCCTCTTCTTACTTTTTAATCCAGCTCATTCTTCTCCCTCTTCTTGATCCCCCCCATGGACATATTGGCCTGTTGGCTCTTCCCCTTTCCCTATCCTTCATGCTTACAAGTCACCCTCTACTCAACTCCACTGGATTGAATCCTTCTCTTTTCAAAACTCAACTCAACTAAATGTAGCCCTTCCCCTAAAATTCCCTTCTACATTGTAGAAAGGCAAAATACCATCAATAAAAGTACAATCTCCACTGGATTTATTTTTGCCTCAGGGAGGCAGTAAATATTGCAGTGAACGGAGTGTAGGACTTGGAATCCCATGGACCTGAGTTCAAATCCTGATTCATTCCTATCCAGCTGTGTGACCCTAGGTAAGTCACTGACCTCTGTCTGCTTTAGTTTCCTCAACCATAAAGCAGGATAAGAAGAGCATCTGTCTCCCCTGGTTGTTGTGAGGATCAAATGGGACAATATGTGTAGAGAGCTTTGCAAACTTTAAAGCGCTATATCAATGCCAGCCAATTTTACTGATTTTGTTATTCTGTATTTGTCATTGTTCAGTCATTTTCAGTGTTGTTAGATCCTTTGTAACCCCATTTTGGATTTTCTTGGCAATGATACAGGTGTGGTTTGCCATTTCCTTCTCCAGCTCATTTTGGAGATGAGGAAACTGAGGCAAACAGGGCTAAGTGACTTACCTAGGATCCCACAGCTAATGAGTGTCTGAGGCTGGATTTGAACTCAGGTCTTTCTGATTCCTATCCACTGTGCTGCCTCAGTGCCCACAGAACCCCCTAGCCAGTCTGCATTTACTTTTCTTCATATATTTTCCCCCAAAAAAGGGCAGCTTCTTGAGGGCAAGGTCTGTCTGATTGTTGCCTATATAGCACCAGCACCAGGTGTAGGCCAAACCTTACCAAGTCTTCCTAAGAGTCCATGAATTTCTTGCTTGTGATGTTATCACCTTCTAGACTCACTCTCACTACTGGACTCAAATGCCGCATGTCTTTCAGCAAA
Source organism: Trichosurus vulpecula (assembly GCF_011100635.1). Taxonomy (NCBI): domain Eukaryota; kingdom Metazoa; phylum Chordata; class Mammalia; order Diprotodontia; family Phalangeridae; genus Trichosurus; species Trichosurus vulpecula. Next base: position 14,292,511 of record NC_050579.1, read on the forward strand.
CTGCTCTCTGCCCACTCTTCTCCAATCCTGTACCAGCAAAGCCCAGATATCTCATTGTACCCTGCTTCACTGCCCTCACTTCTCCCTTCTGGGCCTTAGTTTGCCCTTCTGCAAGGTGATAGGAATTCTTAACCTGAGGGGTCTGTGAATTTGTTTAAAAATTTTTTTGATAATCATGTTTAAGTATAATTAATTTCCTTTGTAATCTTAAGCATTTAAAAACATGATTCTGATGCCTAGATAGATGAGTGCGAGAAGGACGAGCCCAAGGCTGCATGGATTTCAGAATGCCTGTTTGAGAAGAGGAAAGATTATTGAGGGAAGGGGAGAAAGGACTGATTTGGAGACATGTAACAGGACAATGACACAAGAAGGGTTCCTGACAGTCAGCTTCTGCCTCCCAAGGGATACTAGGAAACTTCTAAGATCTTAGATGAGAGCAGAGGAAGCAGCTCTTGATGGCTCATAGATTTTGAGGCTTGGACCCCCTCACTTTATAGATGAGGGAGCTGAGGTACAGAGTGCTTAGTGACTTGTCTAGGGTCAGCCCATTAGGAAGGGTCTGGGTGAGGAGCCCCGATCAGCCATGCATATCCATCTGGCTGCCTACCTTGAAGTGTTTTGCTGTGGCTACTACCACAGACCAGGGATCGAGATTTAAAAGATATTTGAAGTTGCTTCAGGCTCTTGAGATCTACAAATAGAAATACTTATAGGTCATATTTGTATCTTTTTCTTTGATTGTTTTAGAGATTACTGGGATGTAAAATAGGATTCTGAGAAGGGATCCATTGGCTTCACCAGACTGCTGGCAGGCTTCCATGCCAGGTGTTAAAGAAGCTCTCAATTACACAGTCTTCAGGGTTCATCTCCGCTCTTCAGCCTTTGTTCCTGGTCAGATAACCTTACTGGTCCCTGCAAACTTTGTCCTTTTAAGTCATTGCACTTGAATTCTCATGTGACATTCTGCCTAGAACTCTATCCTTTACAGCAACCACACCTTTATCATACTGCTTCCCAGCTCATGTCTCACCCTTTACAGAAAGCATTCTTAGATTTTCGCCATATGTTGCTTCAGTCAGCTAAGTGACCCTTATTCTCTGCCCACTCCCTCTCTCAGCTCACATTTAAGGGCGTTCAGTTGTTGCTTGTAGAAGCAGCTGGGCGGTGGTGGGGAAGAGGCCTGGACTTGGAGTCAGGAAGACCTGAATTCCTAAGACACTGACTACCCGTGTGACCCTGGACAAGTCACTTGACCTCCCTTCACCTCAGTTTCCTCATCTGTAAAATAGGCATAATAATAGTACCTTACCTCCCAGGATTGTTGTGAGGATGAAATGGGATAAAGCATTTTTCAAACCTTAAAAATTTTATGTAAATGCTAGCTATTCCTCCTCCCCCTCCTCCTCCCCCTCCCCCTCCCCCTCCTCCTCCTCCTCCTCCTCCTCCCCTCCCCTCCCCCTCCTCCTCCTCCTCCTCCTCCTCCCCCTCCTCCTCCTCCTCTTCCTTCTTCTCCTTCTTCTTCTTCTTCTTCTTCTTCTTCTTCTTCTTCTTCTTCTTCTTCTTCTTCTTCTTCTTCCTTCTCCTCCTCCTCCTCCTTCTTTTCCTTCTCCTCCTTCTCCTTCTTCTTCTCCTTCTCCTTCTTCTTCTTCTTCTTTCTTCTCCCTCTTCCTTCTTCTTCTTCTTCTTCTTCTTCTTCTTCATTCCATGTTGAAGCTGTTGTCCCTAGTGGTTATAGTCCATGCAGTTATGCCCCTTTCAGCTTCCATTAACTCATAAGCTCCTCTGTTTCTCCTTCATAGCCTCTGCTACTGTGTTCTGTATCCAGGATGCATTGGTTTCCAAACTCCAAGAATACATGATTTCATCCCTGTGAGTCACTTCTCCCCTGATACAGAGGTTATCTCTCCATGCCCAGCCACCCAAGATTGCCTTCTGGAAATCATTCTTTCCTCCACATTCGCACTCATCCCCACATCCCATCAGTTGCCTGATCTTCTCAATTCTTCCCCCACAACATCTCTAACATTCGTCCCCTTCATTCGTCGCCCACATATCCACCACTCTAGTTCAGGCTTTCAGCCCCTCTCACCTTGGGCTGTGGCAATATGATCCTAATTGTTCTCCTTGCCTGAAATCTCTTCCCCTCTTTTGTCTTCCACATAGCTGCCAAGTCAGTATTCCTAAACTATGGTTCTGACCATATCACTCCTGGTCTCAAGAAGGTCCTATGGCTCCCAATTGCCTCTGAGAAAATATATGAACTGCTCTAGTTCTCATTTAAAGTCCTTCACAATGGGGCAGCTAGGTGGCACAGTGAGTAGAGCACCAGCCCTGGAGTCAGGAGTACCTGAGTTCAAATCCGGCCTCACACACTTGACACATTTACTAGCTGTGTGACCTTGGGCAAGTCACTTAACCCCAATTGCCCTGACTTCCCCCCTGCAAAAAAAATAAAGTCCTTCATGATTTGGTTCCAGCCTACTGAGGTTTATTACATATAACTCTCCTTCATACATTCTACATTTCAAGCCAACAGAACTGATTGATGTTTCCTATGCAACGCATTCTATCACCCATCATTACTCCTAGGCCCATGCTATCCCATGCTCAGGGTGTGCTCTTTGTACACCCCCACCTCTTGACTCCTTCTTCAAGGCTCAGCACCCATGTCACTTCTCCTGATTCCCCCAGTTGTTAGTGATCCCCCCCAACACTTTGTATTCATCATGTACGTGTCTGTATTTGCTTATCTGTGAACATATGTGAGGGGACAGGAGAGCTGGCTTTGAGTTCTTGGAAGGGTGTAATATGCAGGAAGGATTAGCTTTGTTCTGCTTGGCTGCAGAGAGCTGAACTAGGAACAATGGAGAAAGGGGGCGGGGCTCCAAAAAAAGAATCTAGGCTTGATAAGAAGTAAAGCTGCTCCAACACCAGAACTGTCCGAGAGTGGAATGGGTTGCCCCAGGAAATCCCCCTCACAACAAACCATAGGGACAATGAATAACTTCATCCAAGAGAATTACAATAACCAGACAATATCCCAAAGCATATGGAATGCAGCCAAAGCAGTTCTTCAGGAAATTTTATATCTCTAAATGCTTACACAAATAAAATAGAGAAAGAGGAGATTGATGAATTGGGTGTGCAACTGAAAGAGCTAGAAAAAGAACAAATTAAAAATCCCTAATTAAACACCAAACTAGAAATTCTGAAAATCAAAGGAGAGATTAATAAACATGAAATCAAGAAAACTACTGAACTAATAAATAAAACTAAGAGCTTGTTTTATGAAAAAAAAACCAATAAACTAGATAAATCTTTGGTTAATTTTATTGAAAAAGAAAGAAAGAAGAAAGTCAAATTACCAGTATCAAAAATGAAAAGGGTGAATTCATCACCAATGAAGAGAAAATCAAAACAATAATTAGGAACTATTTTGCCCAACTGTATGCCAATAAATCTGACAATCTAAGTGAAATGGATGAATATTTACAAAAAACATAAATTGCCTAGGTTAACAGAAGAGGAAATGGAATACTTAAATAATCTCATTTCAGAAAAAGAAATTGAACAAGCCATCAATGAACTCAATAAGAAAAAATTTCCAGGGCCAGATGGATTCACAACTGAATTCTACCAAACATTTAAAGAACAATTAATTCCAATATTATATAAACTATTTGGAAAAATAGACAAAAAATATCAACTTCTTTTTATAATACAAATATGGTGCTGATACCTAAATCAGGAAGAGCCAAAACAGAGAAAAAAATTATAGACCACTTTCTCTAATGAATACAGATGCAAAAAATTGTAAATAAAATGTTACCAGAGAGATTACAGCAACTGCTCATGAGGATAATACACTATAACCAGGTGGGGTTTGTATCAGGAATGCAGGGCTGGTTCAATATTAGGCAAACTATCACCATAATTAGCCATATCAATAACAAAATTAACAGAAATCATATGATTATCTCAATAGAGGGAGAAAAACCTTTTTACAAAATACAGTACTGATTCCTAATAAAAACACTAGAGAGTGTAGGAATAAAAGGAGTCTTTCTTCAAATGATAAGTAGCATCTATCTAAACCCATCAGCCAGCTTTATACGTAACAGGAATAAGCTAGAAGCATTTCCAGTAAGATCAGGAGAGAAACAAGGATGTCCATCATCACCGCTCTTATTCAATATTGTATTAGAAATGTTAGCTTTAGCAATAAGAGAAGAAAAAGAAATTGAAGGAATTAGAATAGGCAATGAAGAAACAAAGCTATCACTCTTTGCAGATGATATGATGATTTACTTAGAGAATCCTAGAGAACCAACTTAAAAACTACTTGAAATAATGAACAACTTTAGCAAAGTTGCAGGATATGCAATAAACCACATAAATCATCAGCATTTTTTTTATTCTACCAACAAATCCCAGAAGCAAGAGGTAGAAAGAGAAATTCCATTTAAAGTAACTGTAGACAATATAAAATATTTACGAGGCTGCCTGCCAAGACAAACCGAGGAACTATATGAACACAATAACTAAACACTTCTCACACAAATAAAGTCAGATCTAAATAATTGGAAAGATATCAGTTGCTCATTTGTAGGCTGAGCTAATATAATGTAAATGACAATTCTGCCTAAATTAATTTACTTATTCAGTGCCAAACCAAATTACCAAAAAAAAAATTTAGAGTTAAAAAAATAACAAAATGCATTTGGAAGAACAAAAGGTCAAGAATATCAAGGGAATTAATGTAAAGAAATGCAAGGGAAGGTGGCCTAGCTGGACCAGATCTAAAACTGTGTTATCAAGCTGCAGTCATTAAAACTACTTGGTACTGGCTAAGAAACTAATTGATGGATCAGTGGAATAGGTCAGGTATACAAGACACAGTAGTTAATGACTGTAGTAATCTACTGTTTGATAAACCCAAAGACTCCTGCTTCTGGGATAAGAACTAACTATTTACAAAAACTTCTGAGGAAAACAGAAAATAGTACAGCAGAAACTAGGCACAGTCCAAGATCTTACACCGCAAACCAAGGTAAGGTCAAGATAGGTACACTATTTAGACATAAAGGGTGATACCATAAGCAAATTAAGACAGCAAGGAATAGTTTACTTGTTAGATCTATGGAGAATGGAAGAATTGCTGACCAGACAATATATAGTGAACATTGTGAAATGCAAAATAGATAATTTTGATTACATTAAATTAAAAAGTCTTTGCATAAACAAAGCCAATGCAACTAAGATTAAAAGGGAAGAAGAAAGCTAAGAAACAATCTTTACAGCCAGTGCCTCTGATAAAGGCCTTATCTCTAAAATGTAGAAAGAACTGCATCAAATTTATAAGAATATAAGTCATTACCCAACTGATAAATAGTCAAAAGATATGAACAGGCAATTTTTAGATGAAGAAATTAAAGCTATCTGTAATCATATGAAAAATACTCCAAGTCACTATTGAGTAGAGAAATGCAAATTAAAACAACTTTGAGGTACCACTTCACACCTATCAGATTGTCTAATATGAGAAAATGGGGAAATGATAAATGCTGGAGAAGATGTGGGAAAACTGGAACACTAATGCATTGTTGGTGGAATTGTGAACTGATCCAACCATTCTGGAGAACAATTTGGAACTATGCCCAAAGGGCTATAAAACTGTGCATATCCATTGATCAAACAATACCACTACTAGGTCTGTATCCCAAAAAGATCATAGAAAAGGGAAAAGGACCCACATGTACAAAAGTGTTTATAGCAGCTCTTTTTGGGGCAGCAAAGAATTAAAAATTGAGGGGATGCCCATCAATTGGGGAATGACTGAACAAGTTGTGTTATATGAATGTAATGGAATACTATTGTTCCATAAGAAACGATGAGCAGGTGAATTTCAGAAAAACCTGGAAGGACTTGCATGAACTGATGCTGAGTGAAGTGAGCAGAACCAGGAGAACATTGTACGCAGTAAAAGCAACATTGTGAGATGACCAACTTTGATAGACTTCTCTCTGCTTAGCAATGCAATGATCTAAGACAATTCCGAAAGATTCATGATGGAAAATGCTGTCCCCATCCAGAGAAAGAACTATGAAGTCTGAATGCAGATTGAAGCATACTATTTTCTCTTTTTTTGTTTTGTTTTTCTTTCTCGTGGTTTTCCCCTTCTGTTCTGATTCTTCATTCACAACATGACTAATGTGGAAATATGTTTAATATTATTGTACATGTATAGACCATATCAGATTGCATTCCATTTTGGGAAGGTGGGAGGGTGAGGAGGGTGGGAAATTTAGAACTCAAAATCATATAAAAGTGAATGTTGAAAACTAAAAATAAATAAAATTTTAAAATAAGATAAAACACTATCCACACAAATAAAGGCAATCTTAACAATTAGAAGAAAAAAATCATTGTTCATGGGTAGGCTGAGTCAGTATAACAAAAATGAAAATTATGCCTAAAAAAAGTTCCCCCTCAACCCCAAGTAGAGGTTAAATGGCTAATTGTCAGTCAGGTTATGGGGTGGGCTGGAGGGGGGTGGAATTCTTGTTCAGGTATGGGTTGATCTAGACAGGCTCTAGATTCATCTATGAGGTTCTATGATTCTTTGAGGTGACAGGGTTAAGGCTTAGTTGGAAGCCTTAATGTCCATGACCAGAATTTTCCATTAAAAAAATACAACAAAGTCAAAAGCTCCTGCAGGACTCTGAGAAACAGTGGGAGATGTAGAGTGGGAGAGGGGCATGACTTGGCTCAAATATGCCTGGAGAGACATAATTTCTGTTGCCATACATAAGATCATGGAGAGAGGGGAGGAAATAAGCATTCATATAGTGCCTATTATGTGCCATGTACTGTGCAATGTTGTTGAGTCATTTTTCAGTTGTGTTTGACTCTCTGTGGCCCCATTTGAGGTTTTCATGGCGAAGATACTGGAATAGTTTGCCATTTCCTTCTCCAGCTCATTTTATAGATCAGGAAACTGAGGTAAACAAGATTAAGTGACTTGCCCAGGGTCTCATACCTAGTGTCTGAGGCTGGATTTGAACTCAGGTCCTCCTGACTCCAGGGCACTACCTAGCTTCCCCTTGTACTATGTATGTAATTAACTATCTCCCTTGATCCTCACGGTCACCCTGGGAGATAGGCATTATTATGATCCCTATTTTATAATTGAGGAAACAGAGGTTACATGACTTGTCCAGAGTCAAACAACTAGTAAGTTCCTGAGGCTGGATTGGAATTCAGGTCTTCCAGACTCCAGGCCCAGCTCTCTATCCACCTCGCCACCAGATTGGCAAGGGATGAGAGCCCACCAGTAGCCTAGGTGATCCACAAGTGAGTCTAAGCTAGGGCTACAAGCTAAGAGAGCAAAAGGGAGGGGAAGATTCTGGAAACCTGCTGCTAGATTCCTTGCTTCTGTCAAATTCAGTCCAGATGTCACTTCCCACAGGAAGGTTCCTGATCTTCCCAGTTTCTGGTGCCTTCCCTTCCTGCCCCCTGACCCAGACATTTGTTTAGTGTAATGGGAGGGATTGATGAATGAGGTCTCAGTCCCCGCAGCACATGGAGATATTTCTCTGCTTGGTTCCAGTCCAAGTGACTCCATGGAAAATAGAGGGAACATTATTTTCCTGCCATGTATGCCTGAAGGATTGGTACTAAGTGATGAAGAAAAGTCTCCTTATTGGCAGAGGAGCCAGGACACCTCTCAGGGGGCTTTGAGCTCCCACTGATTTCACAAACAAAAGCAATAACCTGCCTGTCTTTCCTTTTTCCCTTCCTGGTGTCTGTTTTGTGTCTCTGACTTGCCCAAGACTAGAAGATACATAAGGTGGGATGGGATCATCTCAAGGGAAAGGGAAGCTTCCCTCTCTCCCATCTGGCCACCACGTGTCTGTAAACACATGGCTCCTTTTGTGTTTGTTCTTTTCTGGTCTTGGGCTATCAAGTATCTGGCTTTGTGCTTTACATTTGAGCCTGCTCTCCCCAGGGACTTTGTGTGTGCAAGAGGAGGGTGCACCCCTGAGTCAGGGTCTGTCTGTGTGTGAGTAGGCGGGGTTGTAACAATTTTCATGTTATATAGCCTTAGAGGATGTCCCTTGATAGAAGCTAATGGAGCTTAGCTGATTTTAATTGATAATGGGGAGCACCAGTGAAGGCTTGTGATCAATGCTGCTAGAAACTTCAATCCCTCAGCTAACCCCTAGACCCCGAGGGGAGAAGTAGTGAGTCACATCTCTGTAGATCTGGCCTGGCCGGGTGAGTGCAGGTGAGGGAAGTGAGCCTTAAAGGGATGCCACGTCATTTTCTACTTTCTCATTTTTGTATTTATATATCTGTATACAATGCTTCCTCCCCATTGAATGTAGGCTCCTTGGGAGCAAGGTTTATGTGATTTTTTTTCTCTTTGTATCACCAGTGCCTGACATATATCAGGTACTTTATAAATGCTGGTTGGAAGTAAAGGAAAAATTAGTGAGACTTATAAGGACCAGACTATGGGCTCCCTCCATGAATAGCAACCCTCAGACAAATCAGGAGCCAGGTGATGTGAAAACTGTGGGACCAGTTAAGTCTTTCCTGGAAAAGATTTTTCATGAAGAGAAGAAACTACTCAGAGGAAGATGAATGAAAAAGAAAACAGACTGGACAGGGCTGGATCAAGCCTAGGTGTGAGAATGGCGGGATGAGCCATCGTCACATCCAGCCTGGCTCTTGGTGCCAGGGAAGGTTGCAGTGAAAAGTCCTATGGAGGTGAGTGTGAGAAGGAGGAAGGGGAAACCACTGACTGGGAACCAGTAGGACCTCTATGGAAGAAGGGAAGGAGAAGAAGCTCCAAGCAGCTTCAGCCTCCAGATTCTCCTCTGGGAAGAATATCTGGGGAAAAGGGAGCACGGTCTGGATCAGACACAGACCCTCCTCAGGGCATCTACATACTCACTCACAGCTCTATAGCATCTGACAGCTTGCATAGGTGAGGAAACTGAGGCCCAGAGAAACCAAGGGACTTGTCCAAAGTCACAGCCTTAATAAGTAGAACTAATAAGGATGAGATCCCAGGTCCTCTGACCCCCACTCCAGACTCCCAACCTTTCCACTGCCCCATCTAGTCTGCCGAGATTCTTGCTGGTGGGGAAGCAGGAAATGTCCCATCACTTTGCCTGACTAACCTCGTAAACCCACGGGGCAGGACTGGACAACTGACTAGACAGCAGCCTAGTGATCTCAATTTCTATTCTTGGCTCTTTCTCTTTTAGAAGCTACCCCTCCCCCACCTCTTACTGTCTCGGCCAGGGGAGCAGGGACTTAAAGCCCCCTACCTGAGCTCAGTTTAATTTCTTTTCTCATTTGCCCAAAATTCGGTTTCAGCAATCCCCTCCGGGCCTGAGGGCTCAGTGCCATCAACCTTCTCTAGGCTGATGGCTTGGCTAATCATTTTAGCAGGCTTCCCCTGGTGTGTGGAGCTGGAGGAAGATGGGAAGGATGGGGGCCTCCTCCCAGCCCACCCCCCCGCCTTTGCTGAGATAGCATTTGAAGAGTGACTAATTTCTAAAATGTGAGAACTGGAAGGAACCTTCCTCACATCCTTCATTGTACAGATGAAGACACAGCCACAGGGATCGGAAGTGACTTGTTCATGGTCACACAGCCAGGGAATGACAGTTGAAATTCAAATCACACACACACACACACACACACACACACACACACACACACCATCTCCAGATCGAGTGCCCATTTCTGAGTATATACCGATCAGGGTCAATCTTCATAAGTCCTTTCCTCAGGCTTGCACTTTGACCAAAGTTACCTTAGGAAATCAGAATTTAGCCCTTGTCGGGATAAAAGGGCATTGACCACCCCCACACACACATACACACACACACATGCACTGGGCTAATAAAGCAGCAGCCCAGACCTCTCATTCCAAATCAGACCCACATCTCCAGCCACGTGCCAGATATCTTTGCTTGGATCATTCCCCTGCATCTCAAACTCCACACGTAACCTGTCTTTTCCTTCCTCCAAGCCTTCTCCTCTTCCCAACTTCCTTCTATCAATGGTACCACTATTGTCTCAGGCCTCAAACTCTCAGAGTGAATGATGTTCTTCCCTGGGTTTCTTCTGTGATTGCAGCAATAAATTACCACATCCCATCGATTCTATCTCTGCAAGATGACTTGCATCTGTCTGCTCCCTTGTTTACATTCCCACTACCACTGCTCTATTTCAGACTTCATTTCCTTTCCCTGAAACTAGCCTCCCATCAGATCTTTGCCTCCAGTCTCACCCTTCCCCAATCTTCCACTGCCAGATGAATCTTTCTAATGCACAGATCTGCCCACATCACTCATAGCTTCCGTGGTTCCCTATTACCTGCTATGGAGTCAAGTTTCTTAACCTAGCATTCAATGCCCTACTCAATCAAGCTCAAACCTATCATCCCAGTCTTGTCTCATACTATAATTATGTTTTTTAGAGTGTTTTACTTAAATAAATGTAGTAGGCTTTTTCTGTACCTGTTGATTTATTCATGTGGTTTGGGATTTTTTGGTTTTAATATCATTAGTGATGTTAATTATTTTCCTAGCTTTAACAATCCTTGTGCCTCTTTGGCTAAATCCAAATTAGTAATTTAAAAAAATATATATTCCTGTAGTCTTCTTGCTAGGATTAATTTTAAAATTTTGCACTGAAGTTCATTGGTGACATCATTCTGTGATTCTCTTTTTTTGCTTTATCCTTGCCTAGTTTAGGCATCAGGACCACATTTGTCAAGGAGTTTGGTACAGTGTTTTCTCTCTAAACATTCAAGAACAATTTGTGTGGCATAATGTTAATTCATTTTAGAACATCTCATGGAACTAACCATCTGGACCAGGGCTTTTGTTCTTTTTTCAAGCCCACCTCCCCTCCCCTTTTTTTAAACCTGCCATGGTACAGGCAATTCTCAGTGAGTAAATCCTTCACTAATGCAGATGGGGGCATGTCTTGGGACATGTGGCTTGGAACACTTAGTGGTTAAGTGACTCGGCCAGGATCACTCAGCCAGTAATAGTCAGAGGCAAGTTGGAAGGCCAGGACTTAGGGGAACAATTGTGCAAACAATTCCCTGTCCTCTCTGCTCCTCTGCATCTCTCTTGTTCTGATCATGTGGTTTAAAAAGAAATTCTTCATGCTGTTCACTAGGAAAGGCAGCTAGCTCTCTTCCAGCTTCTGTCATTGCATTTTCTGTGTTGGGTTGCTTATGATCTCTACTTCACGTTCTGCTCATCTGAGTATCTCATATTTTTGTGTGCTAGACTTGGAATCAAGAAAAGGCCCTCTAGGTCCTCAAGTGTGGCCCTCTGACTGAATCCAAACTTCCCAGAACAAATCCCTTTAATAAGAGTATTTGTTCTGCAAAACGTGGACTCGGTCAAAAGGCTGCACTGAAGACCTAGAAGGCCCCAGCCCTGGTTTAATCTTCTCTCTGATACTAAATGGCTGTGTCACTTTGTACTTTGTCCAAGTCTTTGCTTTCTCAGTGGTAAAATATGTTAAATGTTTTGTAATCTTTAAAGCAATAAAGGAATCATAATGATAATATCTTTACTTAGTAATAATGACAGCTGATCATCCATACAAACTCGCCCAACAATATGCTGACAAAGAAGCAAACAAATTTCTTGTCTTATGGATTTGTTTACTCAAAGGGAGAGTTTTATGAGAGCAATCGAGATCCAGTCATCGCCTCGGGAAATTACCTTTGAGGAGGCAGGACTTAAGGATCACCCCTTTGCCAGGATTTGGTGACTGCTGCAGATTATTCAAGGGAATGCCAGAACCCCCACCGATCACTATAGGTTGCTAAAATGTAGCACTCGCTGAATGCCCAGGAAGACAATCCAGAATTATGAGCCAGAAGCTCGCGGTCTTCCATAATGGACCACATAACAAATGTCCTCACTACCAAAAACGGATCCCAAAGCATCTTTCAGAATTGAACAAATAAATTGTGGTAGAAGGAGAACTTTCTCAAGGGCAGAACTGTTTCCTACAATTGACTGGATATAACATTGAGCCATAAAAATTCAAGAATAATGTTTTAATAGATGTCACCATACCAAAAACTCATAATTTCAAAACTACATGAAGTCAACAAGCATTTATTAAGTGCTTACTGTGTGCCAAGCACTGTGCAAAGCCACATTCCCTGGGAGCCATTAAAATGCAAGACACAATCTCTAAGAAGTCAACTGTGTTGGGAGATAGCTCTGGGCATTGGGGGGAGGGGAGAGATGGGGGGAGGGATTCCTTCTTCCTCCCCTGACTCTGGGAATACAAATACAAGCAGAAAGACAGCTCCCTGCCCTCAAAGAGCTTATATTCTAATGAAAGAAGACAATATGAGAAGGAATGCAGAAAGGGAGGTAGGGAAAGGTGCCCAGGAGGCATGGGAGTTTGGAGAGTCAGGTTTGCAGCCTGTTGAAGAATGAAGCCGTGATTGGGCTGGACATTCTCCTTCAAATAATGGCTCTTGAAGGAACCAGACAGAGGGAGAGGGTATTCCCAGTGTGAGAAGTAGTCCTGGGATGGAGGAAGCTGCCAGGGTGAGGAGGTCTCTAGGGCATGGTAGAGAATGTCCAATAGAGAATCAGAGGAGCAGCTCAGAGAGGAAGGAAGACATGGCTGGCCTGGACCTTCTCCTTAAGATGGAATGAAAAGCTTTCACAACATAATCCTAGAGAGGAAACAGGATGAAGTATCATCAGCCCTGTCATCCTGTCAGCTCCTGGAGTTGTTCCAGAGATGCTTTCAATGGACCTACTGAGGATGAACTTACAACCCCATACTTTTATTCAATTATAAAAAAAACAGTCACTTTATCCTCCTGGGCAAGAGTCAGCACGATACCAATTTGTCCCGGGGCCATTTGTTTCAATCTGAACGCTATCACAAAATAGAAGAAGAAAGAGATAATCAGAATAATTGCAGTGTGTGTGTGTGTGTGGTAGGGGTGGGGACATTGATCAAGGGACCTCTGCTCAGCTGAGCTCAGCTCACTCGATGAAATTACGGGTTGTAACAGAGACAGGTAACAGAGACAGGCACCAAGGTCTTAAATGAAGTATAAGGAAGCCTTACCACTGTGTTTCCCCTTTAGTAGGAATGAAGATATTCTTCAATCAGCTTCCTAAGGGAATTACAGGGCATCTAGCCATTACCTGGCTAAAGGATCAGCCACATCTTTGGGAGCCTTTAAAAAGCAAGACACTCTCTGTCCAGAGTTAGCTGTGCAGGGAGACAGCTCTGGGCAATGCAAGTTTGAGCAGTGGAGAGGGGAGTGAAGGGAATTTCCCTCTCCTCCTCCCCCCACCCCCACCCCTAGACCCATCCAACCATGGCATCTTGTAGCAGAACAACTTGCTTAGTGGGAGATGTGCCCGACACAGACCAGGTCCAGACAGTCTAGCTGTAGAGTCAAGAGAGTTAGCCCCGGGGGTTGGGAGCTTAGGTACGGAAAAGAAGGGAAGGGAGAGGGGAAAAAGCTATTAAATAGTGCCTACTATGTGCCAGACACTGTGCTAAGCACTTTACAAATATCTTATTCGATCTTCGCAACAACCCTACTGGGTAGGTGCTGTTATTATCCCCACTTTATGGTTGAGGAAACTGGGTCAGAGGGAAGTCAAATGACTTGCCCAGGGTCATACAGTTAGTGTCTGAGGCTCGATTTGAACTCAGGTCTTCTTTACACCCGGGCCAGCATTCTATCCACTTAGCTATGGTAAGAGGAAGAGTCTCAGACAGTCTCATTTAGTGACCTACCTAGCAAAGACACTGCACTCTGAGAAGAGAAGGGGGCACGAGGGCGCTCAGAGAAGAGAAGGGGGCGCGAGGGTGCTCAGAGAAGGGAAGGGGGCGCGAGGGCACTCAGAGAAGGGAAGGGGCATCAGGGCCTCACAGCATGGTTCGTGAGTTGCCTTGGCTGTGTGCATTCCCCAAGTGTGTGACTCTCAACTCTTCTCACTGTTATTGTGCACATTTGTGTGAGATTATGCCACAGGTTTATGGAAGGAATGTTTTGTTACTCCTGCTTGTGGCCTGCTATTGCAGTTGACTGTCCTCAAGAGTTGGCTACCTCAAGTTCAAGGTATTCTTTGGAGAATCACTAAAACCATAGGTCATGAGCCCACACCAATGGATTTTCCTTCAACAGTAAGCCAGGTGATACTGTTAGCTCAAAACAAAGGTATTTATTGAAATGACAGAGTATGGACCGTGAAATGGTCTTGGGTAGTGTCTATGGCCTGGCAGAAGTGGGAATGTAGAATAAAATGAGAGAAAAGCTTTCTCTGGTCACTACCATGGCAAAGGAGACACCCTCTGCCCAACCAGAGGGGCACCTTTTGAATCAGACCTCCAGAGGCCATAGGGGAGTTAATCCACTCCACTCTCGAACTTCATCCAAGGATTGAGCTATTCTGATTGATGAGTGAATGAAAATTCATTTAACCAGGCAGGTCTAGACCTTGCTTCACCTCAATCAACAAGCACTTATTAAGAACCTACTATGTGTCAGGCACTGTACTAAGCCCTGGGAATAAAAAGTACAATGAATGAAATAATCCCTACTGACAAGGAATCAACATCCTAATGGGAGAGACAAGAAGTACATATTTAAGTATAAGAAATGTGAGTGTAAAATGTGTTCATATGTGTAAATAGATACTTTCTGAGGTCTGACCTTCTGCAGAGTGGACAAGAGCCAAGGGCAGTGCCCATACATGATGGCAAGATAGCTTGGAAGTTGTGGGAGGGGATGGTGAAGGGTGAGTAGACCTTGGGAATATCACAAGCCTGGGTATTCTTTTATCTGTCCTTCAAGAAGCATATTGGGTTAGAATGTATTTACCTGCTCCATCAAATATTTCTGATCAAGGTGTATGGTGTTTAGGGTTTCAGAAGGAAGGACACTTTCCTGCTCTCTCTTAAGGAGTGTAGTCCGTACCTTCACCAGCTTAGTACCTTCCCAACAATGCTGATGACACAAAAGACCATTATTTCTAGTGAATAGCTGGAAAACCACTTTATCCAAGCAAACCATCAATAGAAATTAGAGACGTTCTAAAAATGAGAATATACCAGAAAATACACAGGAATGAATGAGCTCTTCATTTGAGAGCAAGATAACATCTCAGCTTAAATAAAAAAATAAAGAGATATCACCAAATGAGGTTCATTCTAAGGGAGGTTCTAATGGTCTCTAGAGAGACAAACTAGAAGTCAGAGACATATTGAGGAGCTGGGTTCCCCCACATACAAGGACATGCTGGTAAATGTTTAACAGCCAGCGCAGGGAGAGGGGAGTGATGTATACAGGACACATTTTTAAGTTTAAATTTTCTTAAATCTAGGCAATTAACAAAACAATAAACCAAGCCCTAGAGGTTAAATGCTCTGAAATTTTAACAATCATCTCTCCCAAGCCAATTTGAGCTGGCTTCAACACCACCTTCCCACCATGTACCTTCAGCATCCTTCTCCAAGTGTCCCCCTCAAAGAGCCTCTGGAACTATACATATCCCTCGCCACGTGTGTCTCTCTGGCCCTTCCACAGTACACAGCGCCTCATCCAACTCAGCATTCTATCCGCCAATCTAATCATGCCTCATTCCACATGTACACGAAATGCCCCAGCCTCGTTTGGAAGCCTGGTCACATAAGTAGAACAGAATATATCAAGAATAAATACAAATAAATCAGAAGTTAAATGTTTGAGAGGAAGGCCACTGCCAACGGATGGTATTAGGAAAGACTTCAGTAGAACAGAGTCTTGTTACCTTTTTTTGTGCCCTGACCCCTTTGGAGGTCAGGTGAAGCCGAGGGCCCTTTTCTGAGAATGGCGTTCCTAAAACACTGAAGGAAATGTTACATTTCAGTTCGAGGTTAAGAAAAATGAAGATGATGAGGTTTTTTCTCATGTACATTCCTGAATTCCCTGAAACCTAAGAGCCCCTGCTGTAGAAGACAGTGCTTCAAACTGACTTTGGAGGGAAGAGATACATTCTATCAGGAAGAGGAGAGAAAGGAGAGGGGAATAATTAGTGCCAGTGGGAGGTCGTTCTATTGTGTGGAAGCAACTGAGAATTCATCTATCCACATGGTCATATTGCCATCCCCCCATCACTGCACAAGCCCCTCCATTTCCCCACCCTCTCACCGCTTTCCTAATCAAGCCAACATTGCCAACTGCTTCTGGAAAAGCCAGGACAGTCAACTGCCCTGTGGCTCCACTCACTAGCTCTGCTTCCCAAGACCCTGAACCCTTGTGCTTGCCATTGCTACCCATTTGCATTATCTCTGCCTATCCGAATTTAAGCTCCTTGAGGGCAGAGACTATCTCAGTTTCGTACTTGTGTCCCCCGTGTCTGGTGCCAAGTAGATGCTCAACAAATGCTTTTTTGTTCATTCATGCAAGGTCCAATGGATCCATCTGTTGTGAGAGGACAGGAGTTGCCTCTTACCACCTTATGACCTGGGGCAAGTCACTTCAGCTGTCTTGTCCTCAGCTTCCTCATTTCTAAAATAATCTCTGACAGCCTTCCCACCTTTAAATTTGTGATACAATTGTAGTCCCTCCCTCAAGCTTCCAGGGCTAATAAGAAAACTCCAGGAGGAAGGGGGTCATCTGTCACGACATGAGTTTGCATCAGAAGTAGATGAGATCTGGGGATTGCATAAATTTTTAGGCACTGGGTTATGGGCAGATCAGGGACAAGGAGATTCTGAAGGAAATGAGATGTGCACCACCTATAGATGGCCACCAGAAGGCAGCACTTCGAGCAAAGCACGAGCTGCTGGTAATGGACTTCTTCCCGGGCTGGGACGGCTGGTGGTTGACCGCATCTTCTCCCTTCCAATCCACTGCAGCCACTATAGTAGAACCACCCCCTCCCTTCCCACAGGGTGCTTTCTCTTAATCCCTGGAAGCTTTGGGAGAGGAGAAGACACTATGAACCTATGCCATCTGCTTAGGGAACTGAAGACTCTGGAGATAGTTCAAAAGTTTCCGAGTTCAAGATCCATGAGTTCATTAGTGCCTCTCCACTAATACAGCCTGCATTCCTTCTATAACTTGGCAGATGGTCTCAAGTGGTTTCCTCCCCCCTGAAACTCCAAGTTCGCCCAAACCAGGCACTGTCTTGCTTATAATTGGATCTCTAGCACTTAGCAAATTCTGAGCATATAGGAAATGTTTAATAAATGCTTTTTTACTCATTTATTCATTCCTAGCCCCATAATGTCTTTCCGGCTTGGTATGACCTGATAAGCTTTGACCCCACTGGTGTGACCTGCAGGAAACCAAAATCACCTTCACAATATTATGGGACCTCAGAGGAAGAGGTCAGTGGCATACCATTGGGACAGAACCCAGCAAATTAAGGGCATGGTATAAGACATTGACTCCAGAGCAGGTGGCAATCTAAGGTTGGACAAGAGATGCCAAAGTAGAGAGGAGCGTTGCCTATCACTTGAGCTAAGAATGCTCCCAAGTGACCCACTGGGACATAAAAATGATGGTAGGCTGGGCTCGAGGAAAATGGTTTCCAATAACCCAGAGCTGGGCAAGAGGATAACATCATATCAGGGTAACATCATGCTCTATTTGCAGGACAGGATGAATATGAATGAAAGGTGGAGGTGAAAAGTGATGGGGACAGGGAGGTGACTAAATTATCCATACCTCTTGATCCTGTGATCCTGCTACAAATGGATCATTCAACAAGCCTTTATTAAGTACCTACTGTGTGCCAGATTCTGTGCTCCATGCTAAACATACAAAGGCTAAAATCTCAAGGAGATTGCATTCCATAGAGATACACACTTCAAGGATGTCAAAGACAGAGACGGATGTCTAGGAGGAATCCATACATTCATAGCATCCCTCTTTGTGGTAGCAAAGCCTGGGAGCAAACTGGGTGCCCATTGATTGGGGAATAGGGAAATGAAATGTGGCCATTTGAATGTAGGGATCTGGGGACCTATGATTTAACAACTCTTGGAAAAGAAAAGTCCCTGTACCAATGCAGGTCATCCCCTCTGCAACTTAGTCTGAGAGAGCTGTGTGGGATCCTAAGAGCTTAAGGATGTGCCATAGTCAGTAAGTGTCAGAGATGGGACTTGAACCCAGTTCTTCCGACTCCATAGCTGGCTCACTGTCCAATGTCCCCATGTGGCCTTTCGCATGAATGATGCAGCAGAAGATTATTATGCTGTAAGTAGTGAGAACCCTGAAGAATTCAGGAGACCATCTGAAGATTTGGTTGAACTAATGTAAAGCAAAGTGAGCAGAATGAAAAGAAGAATACCCATAATGATGGTGAAAAATTTAACTGAAGAGATCCCTCAAAGAAAGTCAAACTCTGAGTGACTGGAAAACCAATAGTGGCCCTGAGAACAGATACAGTACAGATGCAAATAAATATGCCTCCTTCCTCATGGCAGTGAGGTGGGGAACTACTGGGCAGAATGTTGCATACACTGTTAGATGTGGTTGCTGTATCAGGTGTCTTTGCTTAACTATTTTCTTTGTTACAAAGGAGTGTGAAGGGGAGTAGGACAAAAGGAGAGTTGTCCCAGAAATCATTGTGATGTAAAAACAAGGCATCAGTAAGATTTAAAAATAAAGACCTTGGGCCAAAAACAGGTAATTCCATAGGATCACAGATTTAAAACCAGAAAGGACCTTAGGGGCCATCGAGTTCAACCAGTCATTTTACGGATGAGGAAACTAAGGCCCATAGAAGTTAGAGGCCTGCCCCAGAAGAGGCTTTGGCTAAGCGCCCCACAATACTGGCAGGTGATGAAAATAGCTTCAAATTCTGGTATTGCCCCGCCAAAAGTTTCAACTCATCCAGAGAATGCCCAAAGGCCTCAGAATCTCTCTGCCATTCACTTCAACAGGGAGTCAGAGACAGATGTCACACTATTCTGGATAGGCAGGCCAATGGAACCACAGAGGCTATGCAGCCAGATCCATATAACATTAGATCTCTCCTTGTAAGGACCCTGTGTGCCTAGGTGGACAAGCACCAATCTTCTGCACAGACATCTGGAAGGGCAGTGGGACCCAATACACCTCTGGTTGTGAAAACTGTGCCTTTGTTCAAGGTATCTCATGGAGAGAAGGATAGGGCTCAAGTGGTTGCCATGGTGATAGAATGCTTTCCCCCTTAGGAATGGAGTAGATGTTTCCAAGATTAATTGGTTCTGCCTCCCCATTCTCTAGAATTCCCAATGTGACAACAGGTCATGGTAATATGAAAAGATGGAAACCAAAAGGACCAGAGAAGGGAGACTGGGTCATGTTTGCATGCTCAGTTAACACCTTATCCTTTTAACAAAAATGACCCAGGCAGAGGTGGAATGGTCCCTGCCCCAAGAGGAGAAAAGGTTAGGAAAAGTGTGTCCTCCCACTTGTCATACTTGTATGGGGACTCAAAGCCTTGCACTTGCCAGGGAGCTGCATATTTGTAATAAAGGCAAGAATTCAGATGAAAAGATTGAGGTGAAGAGCAGGCTTGATACAGGCTCACAGAGGGGATTTGGTTCCTTGCCTTTCCCCCTTCCTTTACAGTTGTACAGGAAGCTCACAATATTTCAGGCTGAAAGACGATGGGTTACCTGAGAGCCCCACCACTCTTGTGGGGCTGCTTTGGCAGAGCAGCACTGTCCCCTCAGTGAATCTGGAGCCACAAAGATGTTCTAACCCTAAGTCAGACTGAAGCTTGGGCCAGAAACCGTGTCCCTGGTGAGCAGGAAGGAGGAAGTTCAGTGAGCACTTTAATGCCTGTAATGTGCTGCTTATCAGGCTGGATGTCTTGTGTTTGAAAAGAGCTTGGCTTCCCTGTGGCAAAAGCAAACCACAGTCAAAGCTCCGTGAGCCAAAAGACTCTCAATATGGGGAAAGAAACAAGCCAAGGGATTTACAAGGCTGAAACCTGGTGTAGAAAGGGCCTGCCTCCCCACAAGAGCTCGAGCTGAAGACTCTGGGCTCAAAGATAAAAGAGGGGTGGGAGACTCCACCCTTCCTCTTATGGAGAAAAGGTAGTGCTATAGCTGAAGACTCCAGCTGAGGTCACAAGCCGAAAATAGAAAGAAGCCCCACAACGAGAAGGACTTGAAATCATGAGACCAACAAGAACAGACCCAGAAAGCGCAGTATGATGACATCGCTGGGAGACGTCAGCAGCCAGGCATACTGCCACCTCATGTCTTCTATGTGTAGCTGACCACAGGTGATGCTTAATAAGGGAATAATTGTTGGTTGGCATTGGATGCTAGATTGACAAGGAGGGACAGCTTTTCTCGCCCCAAACTTTCCACCTCCATCCTTCCCTCTTATTTGCCCTGCGGTCCAAGTAGAGCTATGTACATGACATGATGTTGCCTCCTTGCCAGCTTGAGATTCCCTCCCCCACACTCCCTCCAGGATCATAGATTTAGAGCTAAAAGAGCTTCAGATGTCATCTAGTTCACCCCACCTTATGTGGTCTGGTCATACATGTTCCCTATGTGTATAGCTCTCCTCCTAGGACTATCCAGCTTTCCCACAGGTGATGTCTATATTACAGGACAGCATCCGCAAAATGTTCTATTACTACTTTTCTTAGCATGCTATTTTGTCAAATGCTTTTACCTTGTATTAATTATGTCCTCTGCCTAACTAGTAAAATAATCACACAGGTGGTTATTTCCCCACAGAGAGTGTAGACATGCCAGTTGGTGCCTTGTTAAGAGCAGAAAGATTTCTCTGACTAAGGCTCACCCCAAGATCTACTGGTTGGCTCAGATTCTCAGAGAAGACCCGAGGGCTGCAGGGGGTGTTCAGGGAGGACTAGTACCTCCAGTGTGAAAGCTTGCTGAGCCTTTTCAGGGCCCCTCATCCACCTTTGGTGTCCACCCGTCAACCCGCCTCTCACGTGTGGCTCCAAGAAGCTGTAACGTGCACCGCGGCCACACTGCAGTAAAGCTGTCTCAGCAGACAGGCTAAACTGTGTTGAGGATAACCGACAGACCTCAAACCTCTATGTGAGTTAGGAGGGTGCCTACTCTAAGCATATAAAGACTTCTCCAGAAGGAGCGGGTGGATGGAGCAGTTTGTTCCACTAGTCATTGGGGCAGTGGAAGCAAGCGCTGTGGAGCACTTGGAGCTTGGTCAGACATCAAAGATGCCAAGGTCATCCGCTGCATCCCAAGTCATCATTACCAGTCATCTTGACTTTTATCCGCCACTGGACTTCCATAACTCTAGAAGAGAGAGTGAAGCTGATGACTTCGAACGACTTTGCCTCACTTAAATCCAACTTATGCTCGGTGTCACCCATACCCTTTCTCCATTGTTACCTGCCTCAAAGTCCTATGGCCACAGGCAAGTGATGAAGCAGCAGGTGTAAATCCATTGGGAGCTGTAGTCACAACCCTCCATACAGGTGGCCCAGGGCATCGTCTTCTCACTGGACTAAAGCAGCAGTGAGATTTGGCTACCCCTGGGTGTCTGAGAAGCTTTTTTAAGGACCACATTGCTCACCTCCTGTTATGAGGAAGGAGCTAGAAAAGGTGCCCTAAAAATTGTCTGCTTCACCCAATCCTGGACTCTCACCATGGCTGGCAGGGATCCTACCCCAAAGCTGAATCACACAAAAATGTTCAAAAATCTTTGCAAAAATGGTTCTACTCGAGTTAGTAAGCTAACTAGAAAAGCCTACAAGCCAAGACTAAAGTGGAGGGAGAGTTGGTGTGTGATTTTTTTGTTCTCAGATGATTATGCACTCAATAGAGCCTCTAAGGCTGAGATGTAACAAAGTATGGATCAATTCTCTGCCACTTGTGCTAATTTTGGCCTGACCATCAACAGAGGTTCTCCACCAACCAGCATGGCACCATTCATATGAGGAACCATTGATTACAGCATAGAGGAATTTTGAATGCTGTGGATAAGTTCACTTACCTTGGCAGCATGCTTTCCAGGAATGTCCACATAGCTGATGAAGCTGACATTGCCAGAGCTAGCTCAGGGTTTGGGAAGCTCTGAAGGAAAGTATGGGATAGAAGAGGTATCAAACTGACTACCAAACTGAAGGTCTACCGAGCCGTGGTGCCGACCTCATTGTTGTATGCCTGTGAAACCCGGACAGTCTACCAGCGCCATGTCAGGAAAATGAATGGCTTCCATTTGAATTGTCTTAGGAAGATTCTGAAGATCCCCTGGCAGGATAAGGTACCAGGCACTGAGGTCCTTTCTCAAGGTGAACTGCCAAGCATTCAAACTCTAATGCACAGAGCCAACTCCGATGGGCTGGCCACCTTGTATGAACAGCAAATGTATGTTTACCTAAAAGACTATTTTATGGAGAACTCACACAAGGCAAGCACTCACATGTTGGTCAGAAGAAGTGATACAAAGACACTTTCAAGAGCTCTCTGAAGAACTCTGGTATCGATTGTGGGACGTGGGAGACATTGACACAGGACCACCTTGCATGGTGTGCCTTCATCAAAGAAGACACTGTGCTCTACAGGCCAAGCAGAATTGAGTAGCTCAAAAGAAATGTAAGATGTGCAAATCTAGAGCCATCTCCACTCCAGATGCTCAAATGGGCTGTTTGTACTCGACCTGTGGTAGAGCCTTCCAAGCTTGGATTGGTCTGATCAGCCACAGTTGGATCCACCGTACCTTGCCCCCGACATAGAGATGTCATTTTGTATGAAGGAGAAACAACAACTCTATGATCCAGTCAAACTGCCCTTTTAGCTGCTGTTGCTTGTCCATAAGAACATTGCCTTCCATCTCTGGGCTTCCCGTTAGACTCCTCCCCATGCCTAGAATATGCTCCCTCCTCACCTGAACTCCTAGGAATCCCTGGTTTCTTTCAGATGCAGATCTGACCCTGTCACTCCCTACACAATTGACTCCTGTGACTCCCTATTGCTTTTAGGATAAAATAGAAATTTTATGAAATATAAACAAAAATATATTTACATATATTATATACTAATATATTTTGTATATGAAATACATTTAAAAATATAAAACATAAATTCTTTTGTTTGACATTTTAAGTCTTTCACACCCTGGGCCCCACCTATCTTTCCAGCCTCATTGGACATGATTCCCCTTCTGTAAGATAGCAAACTGGCCTCTCTTCTGCATACATGACACCTCATCTCCCATCTCTGTGCTTTTGCATTGACTGTCCCCCATGCCTGGAATGCACCCCTTCCTCACCACCACCACCTTAAGCACCCCCTCCTCCATGAACCTTTCCTGATCCCCTCCATCTGCTGGTGCCCTCCTCCCCTCTCAGATGATTTTGTATTTCGCTACTTTGTATGTATTTGTATTTCTTCACTGGATATACACCTACATCTTTGTTGTCTTCCCAGATCAAATGTAAACTCCCTGTGGGTAGAGAATGTTTCATTGTGTCAGTGTTCCCTGCTCTTAGCACCCACAGTAGCCAGCACAGAATGCTTGTGGACTGATGGATCGAAAACCACTCAGCTGCCACTTTCTTCTTCAGATGGGTTGTTTGAGTGTTTACTTCCAGTGCACCTGGACCAGATTCAAATTCATTGGGAAATATTTAACCAGACAGATAAAAATACAGTAAGATGTGGATAGCATTTAATTTTAAAACTAAGTCCATCTACATCCCCCAGGGCCACACAGCAGAGTTGCCCCATTTCCATCTGAGTGTGGCATCACTGCTCTGTAGGAAGCCATTCCTTCTCCCATCCTGCTGCCATATTTACCTTGAGACTGTTCATCTATGTTATACATGGTTACATATATGTCTGTTAGACCCACACATGTGGTCTCTGATGACAGAACACAAGTTCCACCTCCTCTTTGTCTGTTTACCCTCAGTGCTTAGCTCAATGCTCACCACAAAGCAGGCATTTAATAAATGTTTGCTGCCTGATTGACTCGCTCAGAGTCCCATAGGTAGCAAATGTATTAAAGGGAATTTCAACCCAGATTTTCTTGATTCCAAGTCCAACTCATGAAAAGATGACAGAGTCCCCACCTTCTGGGAAATTACATTCTAATGGGCATGGGCAGGGGGTGTTGGGGTTCCAAATCAAGTCCACTACAGTATTATTCACAGAAGCAGAGACAGGACTGGAAGGAACCTTAGAAGCTGCCTAGTTCCACCATATGAGAATAAACTCAAGAATCCTGCCTCAGCCCCTTCACAGCAGGGGACACTGGAAAAGCAAATTAATCTCTCTGGGCCTCAGCTTCCCCATTTGTAAAATGAGAAAGTTGGAGTTAATGTCCTCCAAGGTCTCTTCTGGGGCAGCTAGGTGGCGCCAGAGTGCACAGATAGCCAGCCCTGGAGTTGGGAAGACTTTTCTTCCTGAGTTCAAATCCAGCCTCAGAGACTACCTAGCTGTGTGACCCTGGGCAAGTCACTTCACTTTGCCTCAGTGTCCTCATCTGTCAAATGAGCTGAAGAAGGAAATGGCAAACCGCTCTAGTGTCTCTGCCAAGAAAACTCCAGATGGGGTCACAAAGAGTCTGACATAACTGAAGAATAACTGAACCTTCCAGGTCTGAATCTATGCCCTGATTCTTTTAGCTTTCTCAGGATTGCACAGCTAGTAATGTCAGAGGCAAATGCAGAATTTGAACACAGGTCTTCCTGAATCCCAGGCCAGCATCATGTATATATATGTGTGTGTGTGTGTGTGTGTGTTGTGTGACAATGATGCCTCCCTCCTCATAGCTCAAGTCCCCTATCTTCAGGCAGGCTCTTTATCTCATAGGTGAGGCTTAAAGAGGTGGTTGTGGGTTCAATCCCTGAGTCATCACAGCCGTGAGCTAGCTCTGGGAGCGGCCAGCCATCAATATCTTAGAGCAAGGCTCCAGAATGCCTCAGTCTAAGGAAGAAACAAGCAGACTGTGCAGCATGAGTTATGTCTCCCAACGTGCTGTCCTGAGCCAACCTTGGATGGGAGCCAGCTGGATCCCAAGCTTCCATTACCTAGGGCTTGGATGCCAGCCACCTTTGTCCAAAAGCTGTACTAACAGGAAGAGGAGCCTTGGGAAATCCCTGATTTCCTTGCTCAGACTGCATCTGGTAGAGAACACAGCCCACGGACCCCAGTCATGATCAGGGGTGTGAGCTCCCGAAGAAAGCTGGGTGGTGCCCCTGCTAGAAGGGCAGGGAATGTCCAGCTGTCAGCAACTGCCTAGAAACATCTGCCCTTTAGAGTAAATACCCCCCCTTTTTTAAACTGCTAAATGCCCAAACTCAGTCATCAATGAGGTTATAGGACATACCCAAGGTCACAATGCTAGTAAATGGCAGTACTAGAAGCCTGGTCTTCAACTCCTGGCCTGGAAGACCTGGGTGTGAATCCTGCCTCTGACAATTCCTAGTTGTGGACACCGGGAGAATCACTTACTCTCTCTAGACTGCATTGTCCTCGTCTGTGAAATGAAAAGGTTGAAAATGAGGTCCCTTCCAGCTCCCAGTCTATGCTCCAACTTCTAAAAATAGTAACATTAGCTTGGGAGAGGTTTGAGGAGGAGTCAGAGCTGGGGACTCCCAGATGAGGAAAGTCCCTCTACCTATGCAGATTGACCTTCATGGAGAGTTGCTTGGGGGTGCTGAGAAGTTCCAAGGCCAGTATGTGTCAGGGGCTGGACTCTCACTGACTGCTACCAGCCCCAAAGACTAATGGCAGGTCGGTGGTGTCTGCTCCCCTGGGAGTCCATCGCTAACCCCGTGCTCCCTATGAGCAGGGTGATCTCCCCTAAACCTCCCCTCACCCACCCGTACACACACACAATCACACATGTGCACGTGAGAACACACACACACACACACACACACACACACACACACACACACACACACACATGTTTTACTGGGGTAGAAGGAGCCAAGTAATGGAAGCTGACAATGACATAGCTTTATTGGCCAGATTTAGCAGCAAGAGTGTGGCAACAGTGATTTCTGCATGTACATGCTCAGCCCTGCTGGTAGCCCAGAACCCCTCCCCACCCCCTCTACCCACCCCAGTGCCAGGACCCAGGGTCCTCCATCTTCTTGGTCCTTGCTAAGACCCTGCCCCCAAGAAACGGATTCCTCCAGCCCCTTTCTGGCTTCGGGAGGACAGCAATGAGACTCACACCTGATTCTCCCCCCTCCCCCCAACCCAGTTTGAACATCTCATGTCAAGCACGTGCCTTGTCCTGGCCCCCAGGCTCCCTAACTCATAGCCACTCCACCCCCACCCCAGGACTCCTTCAGACCAGCAACCAGAATGATATGGAATCTACCTCATGGCCTCAAACTTCCTTCTCCTGAGTGAGAAGCTTAGGAGAGAGGAGGGGCCCTAACCACAGCTCCTGAGGCCCCCAGGAACCAGGGTCCTTCCTCCCCTCAGGGAGAGGACAGTTGGCCCATCAGGAGTGGGTCGGTAAACTTGCTAAGGTCAGGGGAAGTGGGTGGCAGGCAGGGAAGGGGATTAGGCACCCAGGCCTCACCACACAGAGCACTTGTGAGCTGGGTTCATGGGAGAATTCTTGGGGCAGTGGAAGGCCCGGCCAAACTCCTCAAATTGGGACACACTACCCAGGACCCTGCAGAGAGAACAAAGTCAAAAGATGCAGTCAGAGAACCTGGGTTCAAATCCTGACCCGTCTCTAAATGATTCAGTTTGATTGGTCCCAAGACTGCTTTCTCAGTACTCTCCCAGGGGATAGCTTCCTGGCCCAGTTAGCCTCAGCTTTCTAATCTGTAAAATGAGGCCACCTCAAAGGGTGATTACAAACATGACTTCATTAATTAATAAATGTAAATCACTTTGCCAACCTTTAGCTATTGTGATTAGAACCGAGGCAAGGCCCAGATCTGTGACTTCAGTAGCCTCACAGAGCTGCCCTCCCTCTCTGAGGACAGGCCAGCAGCTTCTCAGAAATGCCGGTGCCCAGAGCTTCTTAGGATGCTGAGAAGCCAAGTGACTTTCCCAGGACCCCACAGCCTGTATGAATCGACCGCCCTTGAGTCCAGCTCTGCGGACTCTCCAGCCCCTCCACCCCAAGGCTTCTCCTGACTAAAACAGTTGTTCACAAATAGACATTGCTCTGAGGTCTGCAAGGCCCTCTCCTCCAAGTGAAGTGGAAACACTGTTACGCCCGTCCCACAGATGTGGAAACTAAAATTCAGAGTGGCCGAGTGGTCCTGTCCATGGTTCCCACGTAGGAAGCATCAGAGCTGAGATTCACACCCAGATGGGCAGCTTCCAAACAGGAGCTTCTCTCCCTTCTGCTCCTCTGTCCTCCCCCCATCCCAGAACTGTCCCCTTCTTCGACAAGAGCAGCAGGGACGGGGCGGGGGATGGGGGGGGCAAGGAGGGGGGACCTGAAAATGGTACCTGTAGTGCTCCGGGGCATGCTTGTCGGTCAGCACCTGAAGATATATGGATTGCGACCGCCTCTTGATGCACCAATTCTAAGCCAAAATGGAGGGGAAAGGAACCTCAGAGAGCTTTGAGTCTAACCCTCCCATTTTACAGACGAGAAGACCAAGGCTCAGAGTCAAGTGATTCGCCCCAAGTCACACGGCAAGTGTCTGAGGTGGGATTTGAACACACATTTTCCTGGCCTCACATTCAGCCACAGTAGGGTAATAACTATCCATGGGATCGAAAGGAAATGGAGGCAGTGAAATGAGAAGGATTTCATCCCCTGTCCCTTGAAAAATTCCTCTTTTCTCTCAGGGGCTCAGATAGAAGTTACAGACAGCCAGGTGGTGCTAGAGTGCTGGCCTTGAGTCAGAAAGACCTGAGTTCAAATCCTGACGCAGACACTTACTAACTGTGTGACCTTGGACAAGTCACTCAACTCCTCTCTGCCTCAGTTTCCTCATCTGTAAAATGCTAATAATGGCATTGAGGTCATATTTGTAAAGTGCTTAGCCCAATGCCTGGCATACAGTGAGTGTTATAAAAATGCTTATCCCCTTCCCCCCCCCCTTTCCTACACGGAATCCCCAGCCCTGTGAAGAACGAGTGGCTCATACCTGGGCGAAGGCAATGAAGAAGAGCTGGTCATGGGTGTACTTGAGTCGGTAGAGGGGGTGCTCTGGGCCATGCTCCCGAACCCATTTCTGATAAGCCTGGGAGGGGACACAGAATTCTGATGGGGGAGGGGCGGGACAATGGGCCCTTCCTCTGCTTCTGTTTCCCTTCTGGTTTTTCCCAGTTTCTGGACAATTCCACATTGGGGGAGGGGAGGGGAGCTGGGGGCTTGGGAATAAGAAACGTGTAGGTCCCAGATCCTCAGCACCCTCCTCCCTGCCAGGGCCACTGTGAAAGGTGGCGGAGTGGGCGAAGGAGACAAGCAGCACTTACGTAATAGGCGAGTTTGAGGCCCCCCATATCCGCGATGTTCTCCCCCAGCGTGTGCTTCCCGCTGACCTGTGGAGTGGTCATTCTGATGAACATTCCTTCCTTTCTCTCCCAACTGTGGGAGTCTTCGGTGTGGCCCCCAATTAGTAGGTCCAGAGATCCTAGACTGGGAGCTAGAAGGCTGGAGTCTTCTAGCTCTGGGGGCCACTGATCCAACCCCCTCTTCCTACAGGAGAAGAGACTGAGGCCCTACAGGGAGGGGCGGGACAACTCTTCAGATTCCTTTCCCCCATCCCATGCTGCCTCCTACGTCCCTGCTCGTCATAGTCCCATAGGGATTGGGATGTTCTTGTCCTTGGTAGTTCTGTACTCTCTTCCTCCAAGGACTTGGGAAGAGCTCTTTGGCCACTGAGCCAGGGACAGTGCTGTCCTGTCTGGGGACAGGGGGCAGCTTACCCGCTGATTGTAGACCGTGAAGTTGTCATAAAGGCTGACTATACATTCTGCCTTTCGGAGGAATTGGCTGTAGGAGGCCTCCGTCCACCAGTGCATCAGGTTCCCCGAACGATCATACTGGCCGCCTGTGGGGGACCCCAGTCCCTAAGACCCTGGGACTCCTGCTTCCTGCCCTGTCTTCAGCCCAGGCCCCTGTCCCAACCCTGAGCTTTCAGCCAAGAGATCTGGTCACAGGAGGGACTTGGGGACTAGCATTCTCCTACACCCATACACACACTCAGGCCAGCAAGAACCAGGCAAGGTGAACCTTGGGGCTCCCTGGGGTGGAAGCGGGGAAGTGGTAGAGAAAATGCAGCCATAGATCCAAGCCTAAGACCCTAGGGTGGGCAGCCAGAAGGAATGGTGGGAACCCAGGGTTTTACTTACCCCAGTCATCATAGCCATGGGTTAGCTCATGCCCGATGATAGTGCCAATGCCCCCATAGTTCAGAGATCTGTGGGCACCAGACAGCACCAGGTCAGGAGTTGGGATGACTCCCCTGCCCTCCTTCCAAAAAAAATCCCAACCAGAAACTGAAGAACAGACACCCAGGTCCCCTTTTCATGACTGGGCTCATTGGATGGCTTGGAGTTAAAGAGAGCAGGTCCAAATCCCATGTCAGAAGCTTCCTAGTTGTGTGTCTTGGGATGAGGCACTTAAACCTCTCCCAGCCTCAGTTTCCCTATCTGTAAAATGAAGGTGATGAACTAGATGGCCTCTGAGGACCCTGGAAGCTCAGAATTTGTGTTTCCATGATCGCTGCTCTACCTGCAGGAGCCACAGACCTGCCACGTGCTGAAGCTAATCTCTCCCCAGTGCCCAGTGGTTCTCAGACCCAAGGCAGTGTGGAGGCTGGGTTCTGCTTTCACAAAGATTCCTCATGGGCAAGGTCTGCAGTTTCCAGGAGGCCAAGGCCCAGAGATACTCACTGTGGGAAGTCAGGGTCATAGAGGGTGGGTTGTAGGATGCCAGCTGGGAACACTGCACAAAAAAAGTACTTGGATCAGAATTAGAGGGGACTCTCCTTCAGCTGCCACCTCCAGAAAGGTGTGTGCAGTGGATCTCCCCAAACCCCAGCCGTTAGCCACCACTACCTGTGGTGCGTCAAGCAAGGGAGTGCTAATTCCTGCCCCCTACCCCAAGGCAGCTTCATTGGACTCCCTAGGTGCTGGTCTATCACTGATCTCTGAGACCCAGCTCTTCTGTGTCTCCAGATCTGTCCCCCTGTTGATGTCAGCTCTTTCATCAGGGAAAAGATGGGGTCCTAAAGCTCAGGGAGGCAGAGAACTCCCCAAAGACCCTCTGATCTCTAGCTTACCCATTTGGTTCTTGTTGGGAAGGTAATATGCATTCAGAGCTTGTGGGGGGAGCAGCCACCTGCAAAAAGAATGTGCTTCATAAAGAGTCATTCAGCCACAGATGCCCAGCCTGGGGTCCTGCATTCTGAGACCTGCCTGATCTGCCCCCTTCCTGACACTCTGCTTCCCTGGCATACACCCCACCCCATACTCCCATCAGTAGCAAGGGGCCGTCTCCTGTAGCATCATACAATAGAAAGAGCCCTGGTGTGACCTGCCCTGGACCTCAGTTTCCTAAGCTGTAAAATGAAGGGATTGGACTCTGAGGGAGTCTCTGAGATCCCATCAAGCCCTATGATTCTTTGTCCTAGAAACCTTCTCCAGAGATACCTCACTGGTCTTCCTTGTGAATCCCCGCCTTCCCAAGCGGCCCTCTGCCTTGCTTTCAGGTATGTTTGTACATGTCTCATTTCTCTCATAAGCTCCTTAGTCCAGGGGCTCATGGACACCCACAGTGTCCTTGCATTTGCCTATAATCAGATACAGTAAAAGCTAGTAAATGTTTCTGTGAAAAAGATCTGAGGGTTTTAGTGGACCTCAAACTAGAGATCAGCCAATGGTGTTGCACAGTAGCCAGAAAAGTTCATATTATAGGATTCTTCATTAACAGCAATAGAGTTCCCAAACAAGACAGGTGATTGTCCTGCTATCTTCTGCCTTCAGACAATACCTCAAGTGGTAGGGATCAGTTCTGGCCACTACATTTTAGGAAGGATAATTGATAAGCTGTAGAGCATCCAGGGAAGGCAAACAGGATAATGAGGGATTCTGAAAGTCCCCCATATAGGGGCTGAAGGGACTGGGATGCTTAGCTTTCAGGGGAGAAGAATCAGAGATTACATGATAACAGTCTTCAAACATATGGAGGGCTGTTCCAGCCCTGGAGGGCAGACCCAGGAGCACTGGGTGGAACAGAAGGAGAATAGGCTTGGTCTGCTTGGTCCAAGAAGGCAGAACCAGGAACAATGGGTGAAAGTTACAGAGACAGCGATTGTGGCTCAATGTAGAAGCTCTCCCATAAGAAGGGGCTGTGAGGAGCAGTGGCTCTGCCCCTGGTGGTCTCCCAGCAGAAGCTGGACAACACAGCCCTCCATGACCAGGGTTTTGGATCAGGGACCGCTGCTGAGTTATGGGTGGGTCCTTCCCAAAGAGGAGACCCTGCTCTCCTGATTTGGAAGCCCCCAGCTACAGCCTTACTACACTCTGGCTCCCAACCTGCTGAGCCCAGCTCACTGCTGGTGGTACCCACGCGGACTTATCCACCTCCTGCCGGATCTTCTTGACAGATAACTGGATGCCAAACCGGATACTGTTCAAGATGTTCTTAAAGTAAGTCTTCTCATGGACCTCGAACTGCAGGAGGAAGAGGGGGAAG
Source organism: Trichosurus vulpecula (assembly GCF_011100635.1). Lineage (NCBI taxonomy): Eukaryota > Metazoa > Chordata > Mammalia > Diprotodontia > Phalangeridae > Trichosurus > Trichosurus vulpecula. The sequence goes on from NC_050579.1 coordinate 14,324,174, forward strand.
AAGAAAGAGAGGAGGAGGAGGAAGATCAGGGTGGAGCGGAGGAGGAAGAAGAAGGGATCTTCTCTGGGTGTCCCACAACACAGGGATCCAGGGGGCCATGCCAGCTGGTGGAAGGCCGAGGCACCCATACCTCATACTCCTTGTCAATTGCTTCAGGCTTGAGCAGGAAGTCAGGATACCCGACCATGACCATCATGTACTGCAGCTGAGGACAAAAGGGGGAACCTGAGGGTCCTGGGCAAATTTCCACAGGATGTGAGCATGCCCTGCTGAAAAAGCTATGGGGCCTCAACACCAGAGGCTGATGGAGGGCAGGGAAGAAGGCCTGGAGATAATGGGGTAGTAGCTCCAAGATGGTATTTAGGCCAGGCTGCCCCAGCTAAGGGGCACCAATCTAGTGCCAGAAAGGCAGCAGGAAAGGGGAGGCATCCCATTCCCTGCCTGGAAAGGGGATCTAGGGTGAGGAGGTGGTCAGGGGGAGGGGACAGTGGCCCCCTCCCCTTAGTAGTCCTGCAGAGGCAGCCCCTGCCACCAGCCTCCTCCACAAACCTGCTCCTTTGGTGTAGTACCTTGGCCCTTGCAGCTGCCTTGGTTTCTTTGTCCATCCAGTCTAGTTCATCCAGACGTTGACCCAGAATGTGTTTGATATCCTCCACCAGCTGCTGCACCTGCCAAGGTTGGGGTGGGTGTCAGGAGTCAGGCCAGGGTCCCAGGGTTGGAGTCACCCTCAACGTCCCAGGCAGCTCCTTCTGACTGTTTCAGCAACATGTAACTCACCCCACCCCCAATGAACCACGTCCTTGCCGTCCCTAACTGGCCCCTTTCACAATGTCTTTCATTTTACATTTTGAGCCTCAGTTTCCACATCTATAAAACAGAAGTCAGATTTCAAGCCAGGAGGGTCTTTTGATACCATCCAGGATCATAAACCAAGAGCAGGAAGGAACCTGAGAGGCCATTTATCCCAACGGCTTCATTTCTCAGATGAGGTAACTGAGTCCTGCAGAGCAGGGTGACACAAATAAGAAGCTTCTGAGATTTGACCTTGGATCCCCTGATTCCACAATACCAAGCTCAAATCCTTCAATTTAATTGCCTGAAGTTCAGAGGGGTTCTGTCTAGTGGTTTGGCACTTCCAATGTTAATTTCACCTCAATTCAACTAGAAATTATTAAGGGATATACCAGGTTCTGGGGGAAAAGGGCTCTTGCCCTCAAGGAGCTTACCATCTACTAAACCAGATCTTTACATGTGTATGGGAGAGAAAGGTAGGGCAGGTGCTACCCTATGATAGGCAGACTGAGTCCCTGAGAGGCTCAATGACTTGTCCCAGGCTGTTTTAATGACCATTTGGCAGACTAGGAAGCCTTGGACGCTAACCCTCTGACAACTGGCACCCCAGAGGTGAAGGGAGCCTAGGAGGAGAGTGATCCCCTAGGCCAGGGCTCTCTCCATCCCACCCCATTGGCTCTGGATCTGACCTTGGCTTTGCTTGCGGCAGAGAAATGCTCGTGTACGAAGAGGGCCCCCAGGGCCATGCCGAAGTGCCGGTTGGCCTGGCCCAGGCAGACCCTGGCGAGCTCTTGGGGCTTATCGCTGCCCTCCATCTCCCGGGACAGGTCATGCAGCGCTGATCGGAAGGGCTGGGACAGATGCTCGCTCAACACCACCACAACCCGCCATACCAGGTAATTGTGAAGGATCCTGGGAGTGGGGAGAGGAGGTGGCTGGGGAAGCTGGGCTACTCTGGGCTCAGCCCCTCGGACCTGGGGCATTCAGGCACGGAGGGAAGCTGGCCAGAACCCCCAGCCTCACCTCCCCACAGCAAAGAGCGAACAGATCCTAGCATCTGAAATATGGCTGTTGGTCAGGCCTGGCATCTCAGCAGTTTTCATCAGCTGGGGTAAATGCGCTCCCACCCGCTCACACTGGAACCTTCTTTACATGCACTGCTTTAGAGGGCTGCCTGGGACCAGTGGGAAGTTAAAGGATTCTTCCAGGGTCACACAGCCAGCCTATGTCAGAGGCAAGGCTTGAACCCAGCTCCTCCTCTATTACTCACTGAAGCCTCCCTTTAGTGATGATGATGATGGTGGTGAAGGAAGAGGAGGATGAAGGCTGGTGGTGATGATGATGATGGTAAAGGAGGAGGATGAAGGCTGGTGGTGATGATGATGATGATGGTAAAGGAGGAGGATGAAGGCTGGTGGTGATGATGATGATGATGGAGGAGGAGGATGATGATGGAGGAGGAGGATGAAGGCTGGTGGTGATGATGATGATGATGGTGATGATGATGATGACGGTAAAGGAGGAGGATGAAGGCTGGTGGTGATGATGATGATGATAGTAAAGGAGGAGGATGAAGGCTGGTGGTGATGATGATGATGATGATGATGGAGGAGGAGGATGAAGGCTGGTGGTGATGATGATGATGGAGGAGGAGGATGAAGGCTGGTGGTGATGATGATGATGGTGATGATGATGATGATGATGGAGGAGGAGGATGAAGGCTGCTGGTGGTGATGATGATGATGGAGGAGGAGGATGAAGGCTGGTGGTGATGATGATGATGGTGATGATGATGATGGAGAAGGATGAAGGCTGGTGGTGATGATGATGATGATGGAGGAGGATGAAAGCTGATGGCGATGATGATGATGAAGGTGGTGATGATGATGATGATGATGGAGGAGGAGGATGAAGGCTGGTGGTGATGATGATGATGATGGTGATGATGATGATGATGGTAAAGGAGGAGGATGAAGGCTGATGATGATGATGATGGAGGAGGAGGATGAAGGCTGATGGTGATGATGATGATGATGGTAAAGGAGGAGGATGAAGGCTGGTGGTGATGATGATGATGGTAAAGGAGGAGGAGGATGAAGGCTGATGGCGATGATGATGATGAAGGTGGTGATGATGCTGAGGAAGATTACTGAATTTTATAGAACAGTTCAAGGTTTCTAGAGCACTCCTTTATCTGGGCTTCACAGCCAACAGCAGCCAGCATTCTTTCCTTTTAACATATGAGGAAGTAGGGCATAGAGAAAGGAAGGGACTTGCCCAAGGTCACACAACTAGAAAGGCAAGATTTGAACCCAGGTCTGTCTTGGGTGCTCTGGGTAGCCTGGAGCTATGGAAACCAGGTAGAATCCCAGTTCAGGCAGCCTGTGAGGAAGGCAGGGCAGTTATTACAGTTGTGGAAATAAGGTCTCCAGTGGTAAAATCACTCGTCCAAGGTTACACACAACAAGTTGTTGGCCAAGCTGGGACTAGAGCCCAGGTCCCCTGACTCCCATGTTGCCACCAAGGTGCTTCCTGGAGTAGGGAAGGGGAGTCTCCCAGCACTTCCATTGTACAGAGTTGACAGCCAGAAGCCATATCCCTGTTGTAGGAAGCCCTGGCGGGAATTTTTGGGCCAAAGAGGGCTGGCCATATGGGGCGATGTGCTCTGGGCACATAGGGACATGGAGAGCCTCAGCTCTCTGGAGGTGGAGGATCACTAGGGGTGGCTGTGCACCATGCAGCCATCTCGGGGGTGAGCCTCCCTCCCCCAGCCAGATACCTCCGGGGTGTGGAGCGGATGAGCTGGGACACTTGCTGCATGTACTCGGTGGCCAGAAGCACCACCTCTTCATCTTCTGAGAAGTCCTCCTGGAAGATCTGATCTAGCAGCCACTTCCATCGGAGCTGCACAGAGGGGCACAGAATGGGAAGGGCAGGAGGGGATAGCCAGAGCCCACAATTCAGAGCCCTTCCTTCCCAAGAACCCTAAAGAGCAAGTGGTTTGAGCTCTATCGGTCCCATTTCACAGGTGAGGAAAACTGATTCTCGGTAAGAGGAAGTGACTTGACCAGGATCACCCAGACTCTAAGTATCTGAGTCAGAATTCCAAACCAGTTCTTTTCTGACTCCTCAGTCCAGCAGAAGTGCTAAATGTGGAGTCTGAAAACACTGGCTTAGAATCTATATCCCTCCAGAGTGACTCTGAGCAATGTAGCTAACCTCTCTGAGCTTAAATTCAATTTCCTCAACTATAAAAGGAGGGGGCTGTACCTGATGAGCCCAAAGGAGCCTTTGAGGTTTAAATCTGTGATCTTAGGACACTGAAGTCACTTAACCTATCTGGGCCTCAGGCCCTCATCATGGTCACCACCACCATCATCGTCTTCATCGTCATCGTCATCATCTTTACACAGTGCTCACTATGTGCCAGGCCCTGTGCACACTAGTTGTCTAGTCCTCTTTGCTAATATCTCAGCTGATCCTCATAATAACCCTGGGAAGTAGGGTATCATGATCCCGATTTAACGGGTGAGGACATTGAGGCAAACAGGTCTAAGTGACCTGCCCAGGGTCGCACAGCTAGTCCGTGTCTGAGGCTGGATTTGAACTCAGGTTTTCAGACTCCAGGTGCAGTGTTCTATCCACTTTGGAGCTATCTAGTTTCTTCATGTATGAAATGAAGGCCTTGGACCAGATGACCTCTGAGGTCCCTTTCATTTGTGTCTATGGGCTGATGACCCCAAGCCAGCCATTCTCCTCATTCTGCTACATAATAGAGATCACAGATCTAGAGACCAAAGGGTCCTTAGAGACCTTTCAGTCCATACTCCTCATTTTTACAGATGAGGAAACTGATCCCCAGGTAAGGTAAGTCATTTGCCCAAGGTCACTCAGGCAGAAAGCTTCAGAGGCAGGATGTTGACTGAGGTCCTGACTTCAGAATCAGGATTCTTTCCACTGTCCCAGCTTCCTTTTCTCTTCCTAGGGGGAGATCAGGATGGGAGGACTGAGCAAAGAATAGGAAGGAGGGCCAACATAAGCCTGTGGGTGGATTTAGCACTGGGAGGCTCCTTAGGGATCATCTAGCCAAATGACCTCATTTCACAGAGGAGGCAACTGAGGATCAGAGAGGAAAGTTACCCATTCTAGGTCACACAGCTAATTAATGACAGCCAAGATTCAAACCCAGATCCTCTGATTCCAAATCCAGAGCTCTCACCAACCTTGGCCTGGCTGTTCCTCCCCTTCCAAGTTTCTATGAATCCCTTAACTCATAATCCTGGAGCTGAATCAGCTCCTCCCGGGGACTCCCCTAAAATCCTCTATAGAAATTTTCCCAGGTCCCAGTCCCTTAGCCTGGTTACCCACCAAGCTCTCTCTCTCCCTCCTTTCTGTTTCTCTCCTCTCTCTCTCTCTCTCTCTCTCTCTCTCTCTCTCTCTCTCACACACACACACACACACACACACACACACACACACACACACACACACACTTTCCCTTGCCCCCGGGAAAGCACAGATTCCCTGAGACTTCCTTCACTCCCTCTCCCCTCAGGCTCCATCCCTTTCCATGGGGGGCTCTACTCACATGAGGGGTGATCTGTTGAAGCTGCCCCAGGGTCACCTTGTTGTACATTGAGCTGATGTCTCGGCGTAGGTCATCATACTCAGACACAGTAATCTGATGGGATAAATAGGGTTATCCCTGGACCTGTACCCCTTCTCCAACCTTACAGCTTGCCCACAGCCCCCCTCCTACTCCATAGCACAGTCGCAGGACTGCTGGTGTCCTACAACATGCTCTCAAGACTATAAACTTGTGCTATCATAATGACTGAGGGATGAGAAAATTTACCTTCGTCTTCCCTTGCAGAGATGAGGGCCTATGGGTATGCATCAGGTGTGATTATCAGACATGGTTTATATGTCAGTTGCTTTTCTTCATCTTTAAAAAATCCTTCTTACAAGGAATAGCATGGTGGGTTGGAGGGAGGGGAGGGCCATATTCAGAGATTAAGGCCATATCAAGATGAAAGATCAGTATTTATATGAGTACATGTTGTCCCTCCCATCAGAACATAAGCTCTGAGAGCAGAGGGCAGCTTGATTTCTGTCCTTGTCTCTCTACACTGGCCCCACACATCTTGGGTAATTAATCAATGCTCCCGAATAACAGACTGGCTGAATAACAGACATTTAAAAAGAGACTCTACAATCCAACAGGCCTCTGCTGACTGAACCTCTCTAGAAGGAGGCCTGAGGCTTCATGGCCCCCAGGTTCCAGTCAGCTGGTGAAAATGACTGACAAACCCCATGTTCTCCCCCACCCATTTGTGGTTCCAGGGAACTTCATGAGAAAAAGCCCAACACCACAAGCACAAAGGCAAGGACCAGGAATGAGAGGAGAGCCCAGAGCCCCAGGCTGTGAGCTGGGGGCTCAGCACTCTGAGGAGGAAGAGGTGGTTTGGGGCAGCTTCTGGGACACTCACATTGGCCAGCCTCTGCTCCAGCTGCAGAATCTCCAGGGCCTTCTGTTCCACGGCTTCTGCCCCTAGCAGGCTCAGCAGCCGCTCCATGAACACCCGGTAGGCAGCCAGGATCTGGGGGACCCACCCCATATACGTCAGCTCAGCCTTTGTGGAAAACAACTGTCCTACCATGCAAAGGTATTCCCACACCTACAATGCTGTCCCTGGCCTAGGTCTGAAACTATGGCTTGTCTCACCACCTCTGGTTCTGAAATCAAAGCCACTGTTTCTTCTGTCCTTCCCACACTGCATCCCGCTCCCCCACCTCACCTTCTCACTTTCTTCATCCTGGGCCAAATAAAGTGTTCTTTCTGGCAGTGTAAGCCCATCCTGGTCAATCTGGGGGAGTAAAGAGAGAGCAGGACCCACCTCAGGCAGGGTAGGGCTGAGAAGCCAAGGTGTCAGCCTGGATTCTGCTCTTCCCCCTTTCCCTACTCCCCTGGGATGACCTGGGAAGATTGTCAGCTGTGGAGTCAGAAGCCCTGGGTTCAAATCCAGCTCTGACACTTATGATCTTAAGAAGGGATAACCTCTTAAAGGTTATCTAATCCAAACGCCTTCATATTACAGATGAGAAAACCACAGCTTGGAGAGGTGACATGACTCACTTAAGGTCACACAGCTAAGAAGAGCTAGGATTTGAACTCAGGTCCTCTGACTCGAGGGTCCAGCCCTTTGCTCCCCACTTCCCACCTCTGGGCTATTCCATTAACCCCTTGGCAGTCTGGTTTTTCACGTAAAATGAGGGGCTTGAACCCTCCACCCTCTAAGGTTATTTCCACTTCAAATCCTGTTCCTTCTAGGCCTCAGTTTCTGAGGCTGAGGAAAGTTTTGTTTTTGTTTTTTGAAGGGAGGATGCACATGTGGGGAAAGAGCAAGATGGTCCCAATAATCCAGCTGTGCACACACGTGCCATAGACACAAACACATTCAGTTGCTCACATATAAGGAATTCACTCCTTCCACCTTGCCGTGGTCTCCCCAACCGCCCCCAACACAGAATTAGTGGAGAAAGCCCCGGAGACCCTCCCTGGGCCTCAGTTTTCCCGTGTGTAAAATGAGTGGGCTTAAGTAGAGCATCTCTCAATTCCCTTGCAGCTCTGACGCCGGGGTTTCCAGGCTGCTCGCTGTCGAAATGCCAGGGACACACCCAGCAGGGGGGCCGGAGCCCCACACCTCCAGCTCGGTGCGGCTGGCCGCCAGCCCCTCGAGCGCGCGCGCGGACACACACACACACACACGCACACACACACGCACACACACACACACACACACACACACACACACACACACACACGCAGCTGACGACTACGCCGCCGCCGCCGCTCCGAACCCGCTCCAGCTCAGCTGCCGCCGCCCTCTAGCCCGCCTGCCTGTGGCCTGGCAAATTGCGGCTCCCCGCTGCTCCGCTAAACACCGCAATTACTCCGGGGGAAATTACCTCCTCACCTCCCGCTTCCTTTCTTCCCCCCACCTCCCCCGCTCTCCGCTGACTCCTTCCCTTCCCCCTCTCTCCCTCCCCTCCTCCCCTATGGCACTGAGAGCCAGTGATGGCTCTGGAGGAAGAGCCCACGCCGGTCGGGCTCAGTCTCCTTAAACACACTTTGCACTCCTTCCTGCCCCACAGTCTCTGCTTGGCCCCTTTCTGCCTCCAAAGGCATCTGAGCATGCATGTGGACGATTTCCCTGGGTACGAACCCTGCCTTTGACTCTGTGTGACCCTGAGTAAGTCACTTGACGTCTCTGAGCCTCGGCTTCCTCATCTGTGAATAGGGATAAATCCTGCCTTAAGTGCCAGTCTCCCGGGCTTGCACGAGACGCTTAGAAGGCAGTCAACGTGTAAGACAGGGTGGGTGCCCCGGCCTTTCTGGGCCTTCAGTTTTTCGGTCTCACGGGGCATCTCTCTTCTAACAGGAGCCTAGATCTAGAGCTGGAAGGGCCCTTAGAGGCCATCTAATAGAACCTCCTCCTTTACTAGAAGTGGGGACATGCTCAGCTCACATACGGGAGGCCCACGTAGCAGAGGCGTATGCGGAACTCGAACGTTCTGAGTCAAAGGAGCTGACTACTGAACCATTGGGCGATCAGGAGGCGATGTGGGAATGCACGTGGAGCTAATGGCAGGGGAAATGGCCTGAGAACCATTAAAGACCCTGACAGCTAGTGTTTTACAGATGAGGAAACTGAGGCCCAGGCAACAGACGTGACTCGTCCAGGATGACACAGTGGCTTGGGGTGGAATTCCAAAGGCATCGCCATTTCCCCTACGTTCAACTCGCGCTACTGAGATTGGGGGACCTCAGCCCCTATACCTCGAAGCGACCTGGAGGAAGCGGGCTGGCAACGTGTGCGTGTGCGTGTGTGTCTGTGTCTGTGTGTCCGTGTGAGTGTGTGTGTGTGAGAGTGTGTGTTTGTGTGAGTGTGAGTGTGTGTGTAAGGGCCGCCAGCCCAGCCCGGCCCGGCCCAAGGTGCGATGACCCGCCGGGAGCCCGACCACCTCGCCTCACCAGCCACGTCGCACCCGCCGGCCACTCACGCGGATGACGTAGCGCGAGGAGTTCTTGTCGTCCAGGCTGACGGTGAGCGAGAAGAGCGCGGCGGCGCTGTAGACGCCCTGCGCCTTGTACAGCAGCCGGTTGAGGTCCCAGCGCTGCGCTCCGCCGCCGCGCAGGTCCCAGCCCCCGCAGTCCTCGATCACCTCGAGCATGGGTCTCGGGCCCAGCCGCTCGATCTCGGCCATGTCGAGGCACGAGCGGAAGAAGGCGCGCACCTTGCGCTGGGCCGAGCCCCCGGGCCCGCCGCTGGGCCGCGCCAGCAGCCGCCGCAGGCGCTCTTCGTTCTGCTCGCCGATGGCGGCGATCGTGCCGTAGGTGAGCTTGTCCTCGGGAATGCCGTGGCGCCGCAGCCAGCCGCCGCACGCGAACGAGTAGAAGTCTTGGCACGGGTCGATGCTGACGTCCAGGTTGGCTGCCAGGAAGCGCGCGGCGCGGGCAAAGGCCTTGCGCTCCGGGCAGCCCTCGGGGCACGCGGTGCCCGCGCCACCGCCGCCGGTGCCGGGCCCCAGGTACTTGAGGACCAGCATGGCCCCGAGGATGGCGCAGAGGCCGGCCGCGAACACCAGCCCCGACAGCAGGCACACCTCGCGCCGGTTCCAGCGGCTCAAGCCGGCCCCCGAGGCGCCGCGGCCGGAGTTCGCGGTGGCCCGCGGGAGGGGGAAGCCGTGCGGCAGGGAGCCGCCCCCAGAGCTGCCGGGGCCGCACTTGCTCACGTATTTGACCTCCTGAAACTCATCGTAGTGCGCTGTCAGCGAGTAAGTGGGCTCCATGGCGCCAGCGGCCCTCCTTGGGCCTCCCCTTCCCTGACCCCGGCGCCAGCTACAGGAGATGCCGCGGGTCTGTCCCCGACGCCGCCGTCACCAGCTGCGGCTGCCTGCTCATGGTCCAGGCTGCAGCCTGCGGGAAAGAAGGGAAGGGGACGAAGAGGGTCCAGGGCTCAGGGAAGCTGTCTCTTATCACCACCGCCTTCGGAGATCCTCTCCTTAGCATTCAACCCAGGGTCTTCCCTCCCCTCCCTTCGGACACTCCAGAGTCCTCGAAACAGAGATGCCCAGGATGGGGCCCTCCGAACTCTCCCACCCCAAGGGATCTATCCTTCCCTCAATCTCTTTCAGCTCTCCCTCTCTCCCTCGGGGATAAATGAAGGCAAAGGGGATGGCAGGGTTGGAAGGAGAAAGAGGGGCGAGGCAAGTTAGGAGAGAGGAGGGGGGTCAAGTGGAGTCTAGAACGAGATAGAAGAAGAGGCCAGATGAAGTGGGAAAGAAGAGGGAAGCGAGACCCCGAGCTCTGATCCTTAGATACCCTCAGGAACAGGGGATGAAGCGAAGGCTAAAATGGGTGGGCGAGGGAGTCGAGATCCCTTTGCCTCATTGGTGGGATAATGTCTATTTCCAAACAGGTTGTAGCCGAACACCCCGGGCCAGGGCTGGACCGAGAAAGGAATAAGGGAACAGAGCAGAGAAGCTGGAGGAAGGAGAGAGAAGAGGAAGGAGCTCCTAGGCAGAGGGTCCTTTGGTCCCCCCAAAGCCATCTGCTTTCCAACTGCCTTTCCACACTCAGAGCAGGGCCAGTCTCCCCAAAAGCAACGGAAAAGCAAACTTTCTCCCCTCGGAGCTCGATGTCGATCCGCTTCCTTCCCTCCACCCATCTTTCTCTTCCTCCTCCCTCTTCCTCCACAGCCTGGCCCTCATTGCTGCCCCCGGAGAGCTGTCCGAGGTTCCAGAGATCCCCGCCTTCCTAGCCTATACTGTCACTAGTTCGCCCCTTCCCAGGAACCTTGGCCAAACATGCGAAACTGTCCGGGGTTCTGAGGACTTGAGCTCCTGCCTCAGCCAGCGAAGGGAGCAGCCTGAGGAATCGGTACCGGGGTGCCCAACGGACAGCGCCCGGTTCCAACAGGTACTCCCCTGGCAGCCCGAACTTGAGGAAACTTTGTCTCTCCCGAGGCCCAGCCTCTCCCCCCAAACCTAACCCCAGTCCCACCTGGGCAGCCACGGACTGGTCCCTCCCGGCAGGAAGAGACTCTAGTAAGAGATGGAGCCAGAGACAGGAAGAGATAAGAGAGACAAAGAGACAGCGGATATGGGGACTAGGCACACACACAAGCATATAGGACAGACTTACCCGGGCCAAGATGCAGGACAGAGAACCTCGGCTGAGGAGGGGCTGGGGCCGGGGCCGGGGCCGGCCCGGGGCTGGGACTGGCCCTGGGCCGGGAGCCGAGTCGGAGTCGCTCTCCCAGACACAGCGTAGGACTCTGCCGAGCTGCCAGCCCCGGTAGAGGGGGCAGCGCTGGCGGCTCCACCCTCTTCCCTACCCAATTCCCCCCCCCCCCCCCCGCCCCCTACCTGTCAGCGCGTGTGTGTGATCTGGGGAGCAGGGACCGCAGCGGTCGGGGAGGGGCGGGGACAGCCAAGGCCGAGGGTGGGGGCCGCGGGAGCACTAAGCAGATTATTATGCAAATAGGCTAGGGCCACTAGGAAGTCTGACCTCATTGTCCGATTGGGGGAAGCTGGAAGCAAAAAGGGAGAAGGCAGAGAGAAAAGGAGGGAGGAATGAGGGAGAGAGAGAGAGAGAGAGAGAGAGAGAGAGAGAGAGAGAGAGAGAGAGAGAGAGAGGGAGGGAGAGGGAGAGAGAGGGAGAGAGAGAGAGAGAGAGAGAGAGAGAGAGAGAGAGAGAGAGAGGGAGGGAGGGAGAGTGATATAGACAGAGAAGTGAAAGGAGAGTGAGAAAGGAAGAGATGGGGGAAAACATGGGATGAAAATGGGGCAAACCCCCAACCCCACAAGCCAGGCTTGGGTAGAGAAGGAGCAGGGAAATGAAGGGAGCTGAAATACCCAAAGATTTTCCATTTTATTATTTTTATTAAGAATGATAGTAATAAATTCCAGGCTGTCCCTAGCCAGCTCAAAGGTAGGGCAGAGAAAATGAGGAGGCTGCCTCAGGAGCAGAGAAACAACCCATTCAATAAAAGGGAGACAGTGGAGGATGTTGACCTTTGACCTCCCCAAGGGGTTGATGAAGCTTTTAATTCTACTTTCAGAAAAGGCCCACACCAGCCACATCTACCTTAGAAGCTCTGGGATTTCTTCCTTCCTCGGTCCCAGTGGACTCAGGTAAAGCCTGTGACTGAAGATAAGTCGACGGGTCCATCATACTTGCTCTTCATGGGCATGGACATCATGCTGGTACCCAGGAATGAAATCAGTCTGCCCTTACTGTTGATGGAAATTGGAAGCTGTGTCTTGAGATCGTTGTGAGCCATTATTATTTGGACCAGGGATTTTGGATTGGCCTTTACCCTTGAGGTGTGGGGAAAGGTGAAAACCAGGGTTAAAGGTCAAAAGACTCATGTGTACCTAGGGAAGTGGATGGAGTCCACAGTCTGAGCTCTGGAAGGATGTGAGTGTGCCCTTAAGTCTTTAGGGTTTACCCATTATCTCATTTCCATGAATAAGCCGGAGGGGTCTGGAATGGTCGAGGGTCCGGCAATGATGCCGGTTCTGATAATGCTTTAGTTTCATAGATTTATGGCTGGAAGGGTCATTAGAAGCCTCATTTTACAGATGAGGCCCAGAAAAGTTAAGTGACCTATCCAAAGTCACACTGGTAGTAATAGCAGAGGTAGAGTTTGAAACTAGTGCACAGGAACCAGGATCCTTCACAGGAAGGATCATAGATTAATTCAGTTGGTCAGTAAACATTTACTAGGCACCCTGTGTGCCAGACACCATACCAAGCAATGGGGACGTGAGAAAGGACAAAAGACAATCCCTGCCCTCCAGGAGCTCACAATCTAATGAAAACAAGGAGCTGTGTACAAACAAGCAACACACAGGGGGAAATGGGAATAATTAAAAGAGGAAAGACACTTGAGTTACGAGGGGTTACGAAAGGCTTCCTGGAGGTGAGATTTGGGTTGGGACCTGAAGAAAGGCAGTAGATAGAGAAGAGAGAGAGAGCATTGCAGTCATGGAGAGACAGCTGGAGAACATGCCTGGAGTGGAGAGACAGAGTGTTTAGAGCTGGAAGGGACCTTTGTGGACAACTGATCTGACCCTTTCTTTACAGGTGAGGAAACTGAGCCCAGAGGGGTTAAGTAACTAGCCAAGCTTCAAAGCTAGGCCACCTGATATAAGTCGGGTGCTCTTTTCCACAGCCATAAAGGTAATTGTTTTAGGATAATTGCTTCAAGAGAACCAGAGAATCACAGGGTTGCTGAATCTTAAAGGTGATTCTCTAGTTGTCTGGTTCTGGGCAAGCCAATGGTCTAACCTGGGCCCAATCTGTCAGCCCATCTCCAGTATTTCTGCCAGGGGCTCATCGAGCCTCCTCTAATGGATTTTCCGTTACCTCCCGAAGCCACCCATTCTACTTCAGGACAGCACTAATTATGAGCAAGTTATTTTTACATCATCTCAAACTGCTTGTCTTCAACTCTCCCCATTGTTTCCAGGTCTGCCCTCTGGGGCCAAGCAGAACCAGCCTAATCCTTTTCCCAGAAATAGCCCTCCCCCGTGGTGTAATTGGAAGAACCTTCGACTCTGAGGAACATTCACACCCCCCACCCCACCCCTTGCCACTGCCTGTATGTCTTTGGGCAGCTTAATCTCTCTATTGCTTCATCATTTAAATGAGGGAGTTGCACTAGAGGCTTCTAAGGTTCCTTCCAGCTCCAGGATGGTGCTCTCCTCAGGTCCCACAGATTTAATAACCTTCCCTAAATCAGAGATTCTCAAATCTACACACCCTGCCCCAACTCTGTGCTGACCTCCAATCTTGAATCTCCAGCTGCCTTTCAGACATCTTAAACTGAAAGTGTCTAAATAGAACTCATTGTCTTTCCCTGAAACCCTCCCCACTTTCTACCTTCCCTGTTACTGGAGATGGCAATGCTGTTGACCCCATCACCCAGGCTCAACTCCTCACTCTCTCACCCTTCATCACCTCACCCTTGGCCTATTGCAATAGCTTCTTGGAGGGTGGTCTGCCTTCCCCAACTCTCTTTTTACTCCAATTCATCCTCCATTCAGCCAGTTAAGTGATTTTTCTTAAGTCGTCACCACCACCCCAGCTCAAAGAACTTCAGTGGCTCCCTATGGCCTCCAAGATCAAATACAAAATTCTCTGTTTGGTATTCAAAGCCCTTGGTAACCCACCCTTCCTATTTTTCCAATATCCTTATGCCTTACATACTCTTCAATTTAATGACACCAGCCTCCTGGCTATTCCACTAACAAGACCCTCCATCTTTCAGCTCTGGGCATTCTCTGTGACTGTCCCCATGACTGGAATACTCTCCTTTTTCTGCTTTACTTACTGACTTCCCTGGCTGCCACCTCCTCCAGGAAGCCTTTCCCAACCCCTCTTAATTCCAATGCCTTCCCTCTGGTCATTATTCCCTATGTATTGTTGCTTCGTATCTATTTGCATGTTGTGAGGGGAGGGATGGCTTTAGTCTCTCTTTGTCTCCCCAGCACATAGCATGGTGCTTGACATACAGTAGGTGCCTACTAAATGTTTATTGATTGATTTATCCTTAGGATCTCGACCTTTCTGAGTCTCATTTTAATATCTTTAAAGGGGTTTACACTGGATGACCTCTAAATTACCTTCTAGATATAAATTTCATGACCCTAATGCTTGAAGAGTGCTATAATAACTCTGACTGATTTTACATAGTGTGATAAACTTCACAAGATGCTTTCCATGTACAATCAAGTTTGATCCTCACAACAATAGGATTATTATTAAGCCCACTGACAAATGGGAAATGTGAGGCAGAAATAAGTTAAGTGACTTGCTCAGGGTCACACAGCTAATAAGTATCAGAGATAGGACTTAAGCACAGGTCTTACCCAGCTCCAGATTTCAGACTCTTCCACTGCATGATACTGATCTCTTCTGTCCCCCTTAAATTTTTTCTTCTTTAGCCAAAACATAATTCTTTCAGTTGATCCTAATAATGTGGAGTTTCCAGTCTTCTTGCCAACCTGGCCATACTCCAGTTTATCAATGTCCCCTGAATGGGACTCAATGTCCCACATGTGGTCTGAGCAGCCGCGGGTACAGCAGAACCATCACTTCCCTTTGATTAATGCACCTTATGACAGCATTTGTTTGCTAACAGCTATGACGCACTGTTGACTCATATTAACTTGCAGTCTGGCAAAGCCTCTTCCCACATGCTTTTCAGAGGAACTGTTGTCTAGACATGTCTCTTCTCTTCTATGCCCGTGCAGGTGATTATTTGAACCCAAGTGTTGGAGTTTTTACATTTATCCCTATTAGACTGAAGTTTGTTAGATGTGAACCATTGTTCTAGCCTTTGAGATTGTCTAGGATCCTAATTCTAATCACCTGGTGTGTTACCTCTCCCTCCTAGCTTTACATCGTGTACAAGATTGAAAGGAATTCCACTTTAGTTCTCACCCAAACTAGTAATGGAAATATCAAACAGAAGATGGCTGAGAACAGAATCCTGTGGACCCCACTTTAAGACCTTCCTCCACGTTGACACTGAACCATTAGTCACCATGGATGGCTCTGGTGGTTCAGTAAGGCTGGAATCCACTTTACTGGACCTTCATCCAGGCCACATCTTTCCATGTCCACCAGGATGTTGGAGATATTTGTTCCTACCCAAACAAAGATTTTGTGAGATACTTGGTCTCTCAAGTGCTCCATGTACATGTGTGATATACATTTTGACAGGCATTTTCTTTGCTGTTGATGGGGAAATCAGATTTTGTCAACATTATATTTTTAGCCGAGGATGCTACATTTACAGCATTACCTGATTACAGCACTACCCATAAGTCTAGTAACCTTGTGAAAAAGAAAATGAGGTGAGGGCATGACCTGACGCTGGGAGTGCCAGTTAACACAGTGAAAGACAAAGTCAGGATCCAAAATGATTGTGACAGACCAGATGGACAATTGGACCAAATCTGACAAGATAGAATTTGGATAAATGCAAAGCCTTGTGCTGTGATACAAAAAATCACCTTCACAAGTAAAAGATGGCGGAGGTATGGCTGGATAGCAGCTGTCCCCTTTGTTATTGACCTCTTCTGTCCTCTTTTTGTTGCCTACATTTCCTCATGAATCCCTCTTCCTTCCCCCTCTCAGAGAGCTGTCCCTTGATAACAAAGAAGCAAAGGACCATTTAGTAAAACTAACCAATTCAAGGGAAATGCCTGACATTCTATACACCATATATAGGATCCACTCCTATAACCTCTACAAAGAATGGAAGGAGATGCCTTTTTATGCCTCTTTTTACATTATTTACTCTTGGGGGGATTCTGGAGGCAGATCCTATGGGTTCAGGGGAGTGAATTGTTCAATTGTGAGCATTTACACCTAGGAAATCAGCAAACACTATAAATTAGGGTTGGACTTACTGTTTTGTGGATTATGTAGACTTAAGAAAGTGATGGAAAAATTTAGTTATGCAGATTAAATGTGAAAGTGTTTCCTGTATACTCCTCCCTCCCTCCAGAGAGCTGGTTGTTAAACATTTACAAGCATACCTCTGTTATTCTTGGTGATCCCATGCTGGCTCAGTAATTGCTGTTTCTCTTTCCAGACTCTCATAAACTACCCCTTTAACAATATGTACTTGAATTTTGCCAGGAATTGAGGTTCAACTCAGTGGGCTATAGTGTGAAGAAGGGCTGGCACTGTCCTTTAGTTGGATGGGACAGTCTTATCTGTTACTAAGGATTCTGCTAAGGCTGCTGGCCTGGACATAGAGAAAGGGCAGAGCAAGAATAGGAAAGGGAGAGATGGGGTTAACAGAAGACTTTTCCCTCTGCCTCCATAGCCTGACAGTTCTATGAGTGTGGACTAATTATATTTTATTTTCCCTTTCCCACTAATTCCTCAGTAAAGCTTTTTAATGCCAACGTCCTCACTGAATTCAGAGAAGGGGGCTTTGCTTATGGTCTGCCCAGAGAGGTAGGGGCAGCAGTCACATTTTTCTATGGCTGAGGATAAGTTAAAGAGAGGAGAAAGAAGTCCTTTGGGGAGTGGGCTTAGGGGCTCAGACTACAGAAGACTCCCATGGGGTATTATTTTATATGCCCTACAGTGGGGAGAGTCAAGTCTCCCTTCTACCCCTATTCTAGGGTATTGTGCTATCCGGGCTCCTCCAGAGCTAGCATCATGGATTCTGCAGTGCTGCTATCCCTCACCCGCCCAAGAACCCCGTTAGGCATGGCATGCACACACAAACACACACATTGGTATATACACCATCTCCCTCTGTAGAGTGTAAACTCCTCAAAGATCGACAATTTTGTCTTTATATTGCTGACATCCAGTAATGTTCCTGGCTACAGCAGGTGATTAATAAATGTATGCACAGGATTTATGTATTTGTTTCCCCTGGTTGAATGGAAACTCCTAGAAAGTAGAAAAAGCTTCATTTTTGCCTAGCACCTAAGCACCCAGCACCCATAAAAGTCCACGGCTAACAACAGGCACTTAATAAGTGCTTGATTCATGAATTGATGTATTAGACACTTACTGTTGCCCACCCTGGGTCAGATCAGAGTGTTGCAGAAATGAAAACATGAATTCCCAAGGAGATTGAGGCATCATGAGGAAGGAAGAGCTCAGATTGTCCTGGGGTATTAAGGACAGATTGTAGGGCACATGCCAAGCGTGGAGATGTCCCGAGCCAACACATCTGGGTTCACAGGATCAGGTTTAGATCAGGTTGGAACTAGAAGGGGCCCCTTAGAAGTCCATCTAGAACATCTCCCTCATTTTACAGAGGCCCAAAGTCCCACAGGTAAGATATGGGAAAGCCAGGCTTAGAACCCAGGTCTCCTGATGCCAAATTTATTACTCTGTCCATTGCACTATGCTGCTGATATTGAGAAGATGAAGTGCCTTGGAGGGGCTTCAGTAGAGAGACCTTTTTGGCCTCCAAGTACCCAAGCAAGATGGTGTAGTGGAAATCACACTTGGATTCAGATCCACCAAAACTTATTGGTAGTACCTGACCACGGACAAGACACTTCATCTCCTTCCAAACAACAATGTCCTGATTTCTATAATGGAAGTGTTTTTAAAGCTCTTTGCAAACACTGCATAGAAGTCAGTTACTATTCTCTTTGACTACTCCCTGGCCTCGTCTTGGTCTTTAAATTACCTTCTAAAATATATGCAGCTGTAAATATAAGGGATCATAGACTCAGAGCTAAAGAGCTGGAAGAGACCTCAGAGACCTAGACCATGTTCCTCATTTTAGTGATGGGGAGGTAGGGAAACTGAGGCACAGAGAGGTCCTTAGAGCCAAAACTGACCTCCCCTATCTAAGGCAATCTCATTTTGGAGATGGAGAAACTGAGACCAGAGAAGTCACGGGATCATAGGATGTTAGAAATGCAAAGTACCCAACTTCCTTGCTTTATAGAAAAGGAAACTGAGACCCAGGCTACTTATATGACACAAAGATTAGTTGATGTTTCAGTATCAAGGTGGTTGGAGGTCTCTAGTGGAGTACTTGAGGGATCTGTGCGTGGCTCTAGGCTGTTTAATACTTTAACAATGGCTTGGAAAAAGGCATAGATGGCATCCTTATCCAACTTGCATCTGACATGATGCTGGGAAGGACAGCTACCATTGCAGATGACAAAGCAGGTCCCAGAAGACCCTGGCTGGCTGGAGCATTGGGCCAGCTGTGAAAAGAGGAAATCCAATAAGGACAGATGGGAAATTTTGTACTTGGGTACTAAAGTCAACTTCACAAGTATGATAGAAGAGTGGATAGTTGACAAGCATTTATTAAGTGCCTACTGTGTGCGTACTAGGGATATAAAAAAGAACAGTTCCTACCCTCAAGGAGCTCACAGTCTAATGGGGAGACTACATGTGAACAACTATGTACAACCAAGCCATAGACAGTGTAAACTAGAGAAAACCAGTACAGGGAAGGTATTAAATTAACGAGGATCTGGAAAGGCTGCTTGGAGGAGGCAGGACTTTGGCTGAGACTTGATGGAAGCCAGGAGGTGGAAGATGAGGAGGGAGAGAACTCCAGGTATGGCGGATGGACAGAGAAAATGCCCAGAATTGAATCTGTAGGGTGCTGTCAAGGCCAGGGTCACTGGATTGCAAAGTACATGAGGTAAGTAAAGAGTGAGGAGAGCAGTTCTGGAAAAGATCTTGTGGTTTTGGTGGACCCCAAGCTCCATGTGAGTCAGCTGTGTGAATGTGGTGTGGTATGGTAGCCAGAAAAGCTCCTGGGACCTTGGGCTACATTAGGAGAAGCTGAGCTGCCAGGGGTAGGGAGGTAATCATGCCAGTGCCTGCCACAGATCTCAGACTATGTTCTTTTGACCATTCAGGGAAGATGTTGGTTAGCTGGAGAACCAGAAGGAGGCAGCCAGAATGGCGACAGAACTGGAGACCACAACCAGCTAGAATCCATTGACAAAATAGGGGCATTTAACTTGGAGAAGAAAAGACCCGGGTGGTTTATGAGATGTCTTCAAACACTTGAAGATGTCTTCCACAGAGGAGACTTGTTTTCTTTGGTTCTAAAGGAGCAGTGGGGGGAGGGAGGGTAGAGAAGTTACCAAGAGGCAAATTTGACAGGATATGGGGAAAATCTTTCCAACGAACGAGAACTTCCCAATAGGGGTATGGGTTGCCTTGGGAGGTGGTGGGCTCCCTATCACTGGAGGCTTTCAAGGAAAGGCTGGATGACCATTAGTGCGATAGACAGGACTCCTTTACATCATGGCTGCTGAGGTCCCTTCCATGTCTCAGATTCTTGATCCCCTGATTCTGTGACTTAGGATCAGAGATTCTTGGCTCCCTAGAACTAAAAGGACCCTCAAAGGCCACTGAGTCCAAGCCTCCCCTGAGAGAAGATGCCTCTGTCTGTGGGCTTCTCCTTAGGAGATCTCATGCCCAGACCCCTCCCCCAAACTCCAGGAAGTCAGCTCCTGTCCACGGAGAACATTGACCCCAAAGGGCATGTGGGAAGGGACCCTTCTTGTTATGTTCATTGAGACTCCTCCCTCTGGTTAGTTCCCTCCCTGACATTGGCCCTCTGATCTCCAGCAGGGGGCAGCTTCTTCCACCAGGGTGATGGCCATAACTGTGTCTCCCCTCCCAGGGCTCCAGTTCTCCAGGCAAGGAAGGAGAAAGTTCACAGTGGGCTACAAGAAGGGAGAACACCCAATACTTGCATGACCAATAGGACTGCTCAGCTCTAGGTTTCCTGATCTAAAGTCATTTTATCCCAGATCACATCCAGGGAAGCTGGCCCATAGTGGCATTGGTGTACTGGACTGGGACTAAGGAAGACTTCGGTGGGGACATCCCCTGTGGCACTGCCTAGTTGTGTGACCTTGGGCGAGTCACTGTACTTCTCAAGACTCAATCACTAATTTATAAGATGGGTATAATAACCCCTGTAGTACCCCACTCCCACAATGGTCATGACGCTAGAGAGAATGTCAGAAGATGGCTTTTGGCAAACTAGAGCACTGTGCAAATGTCTGCGGGTCTTATCATGATCACTATGACTCTGTCCGGGAAGAGAGAGGGGATTTTTTTCAGAGAAGGACTTGGGAAGGACAACCAGACAAGTGGGCAGGCAGACAGATGGACAGATAGACAGGCAGACACAAGCAAGCAGGCAAGCAGGAAGAGAGACAGACAGACAGACCAGCGGACAGACGGACACAGCAGGCAGACAAACAGGCAGGCAGGTAAACTGAGGCAGGCAGACAGACAAACCAGCAGACAGACAAGCAGGCAGGCAGGTAAACTGAGGCAGGCAGACAGACAAACCAGCAGTCAGACAAGCAGGCAGGCAGGCAGGAAGCAAGACAGACAGACAAACCAGCAGACAGACAAGCAGGCAGGCAGAGAGACAGATAAACCAGCAGACAGGCAGACAGACAAGCAGATGGGTAGGCAGATAAACCAGCAGACAGAGAAGCAGACAGGCAGACAGACAAACCAGCAGACAGACAGAGAGACAAGCAGGCAGGCAGATAGGCAAAGATACTGAGAGCAACTCTAGCCTGCAGGACTGTGGATGAGGCAGGGACAGAGAATCTGAAAGAGGGGTACTATGAGAGGAGCAACCCTAGTCAGCACTGACCTACCAGGCCCAAGACAAAAAAAGATGATGCCTTCCTCCCCAGCCAGGGCACATTGCTACTACAACAATGAAGGACGGGCCATCAGACCTTTAACTTCAGAGACAGCCAGGCAGAGGTACCCCACCTTGCCAGGGGTCTGTGTAGGCTCAGTGTGGCTCTCAGTTCTCCCTTCCTAGACCAGGCTCTGTGCTCATCCCTCCTAGTTCTGTGGACATCCCCCACCCAGTTACGGTAGTAAGAGGAAGCTAGATCTGGAGCTGGAAGGAGCTTTAGAAATAACCTCATTTTACAGATGAAGAAACTGAGACCCAGGGAAGAGAAATGACTTGCCCAAAGTCACACAAGTACTCTATGGCAGAGTAAAGATTTGAACCCAAGTCCTGCTTAAGCATTATTGAGACCACAGAGCTCTTGATAAACAGTTGCTCATGCTCAGAGAATTACATTATATTTATTTGGTCTGTGTCTAGATAGGAACATATTTTCTCCCCCAATGGACTGTAAACTCCCTGAGGGCAGGGGCTTTCTCACTTTTGATTTTTGTATGGCCAATTGGTTGAATATTATTATTTGTATTTTCCTAGATCATCTGACTCCAGTTTTAGCTGGGTCTGGAGGGACCCTAGGATCATAGAGTTCTAACTGAAAGGAACCTTAAAGGTCATCCGATCCCCCCATTTTACAGATGGGGAAACTGAGGCTCAGAGAAGGGAAAGGACTTGGCCAAAGTCAGACAGGTAACCATCTAATGCAACCCTTCATTTTAACATTTTAATCCAGATGACAAAACCGAGACCCCAGGAGAGTAGATGATTTTCCCACAGTCACACATATGGAAACATGGGGAGTGGGTTCTGAACCCAAATCCCCAGACTCTGGAGCCACAGAATGCTCTTGCCCCTCTCCCAGCTGACCAGAGTAGGAATCTCAGCTCTCCCTTTTCCTCTGTTCGAGATCCTGGTGGCTTGTGACTTCACCTCGATGGGACTCAGTTTCCTTCTCTGTAAACTGAGACTGGATGCCCTCCAAGGCCCCTGGCAGCTTGAAATTTAGAATCGTAAGATATCTTTTGATCTCTTTCTCCAGCAGGCTTTGCTTCTGTCTCTGGGCATCTCTCTCTCTGTCCTTCCCTCCCTCCTCTTGGGTGAAATTAATTCCAACTGGGAGCTGTGGAATTATGTAAAACGCGGTGATTCCGCAAAGGGGGTGGGGGTGGGCAGGGCGATGGCAAAGTGTCTCTTTGTGCTTTTAATCTGCATTTTTCCCCCCAATGTTCTGTCTCTGGGAGGATAATTTCCCAGCCTTTTCAGGCCCGATTGGTATCATTTCTCTGGCAATGACAGCTTTTATTTTCTCCGAAATGAATGCCGTGAAATTTCCAAGAAATATAAAAATGGATATTGTCTGGGGAGACAGCGCTCTCCTAGCAAAAAGGAACCTAGACAAACATCTCCTCCCCCCAGGGACCCGCCCGTCCCCTCCCAGCCCCCAGCCTCAGTTCCTCCTCCATTCTCCTCCCTCATCTGCCCATCGACCCATCAGCGGTTCTCCAGCTCTGAGCCCCCTGCCTGCTCTCCTCAGCCCCCCACCTCCCACCTCCACCCATCCGTCTCCCTATCTGCCATTGATCTATTATCTGGTTCTCCATCCAGCAGCCACAATATCCCTGGTTTGCTCCTGCTTTTCTTTAGCTACACCCCACCCTACATCACGGCTCTTTCTTCAGCCTATGCCCCCAGCCCCTGCCAGATAACCCCACTCTGGTGTGCAGGTACTAGTCTGTCAAGAGTGGTGGCAGTGGGGGGGGGGAGCTAGGGGTCTTGGGCTGTCATCCCCATCCCCCCATCCCTGACACTTGTCCGAAACCCTCTTATTCCTTTGTCTCGATGTGGAAACTGAGGCCCTGAGTTGCTCCTTGGCTCTGGAATTGTCAGCTTTCCACCCATACCCATCACTGACACTTGTGTGCAGACCTCGTTCCTTTGTCCAGACTAGAAAACTGAGGTTCAGGCCCTAGGTACAGGGAGAACTGTTCCCAGATCCCTGCCCTATTTGCTCTGGCTCCTAGCCCTCCCTTCCCACCCCGCCCCCCAAGAAAGATTGGCAAGGTGACCCCTGGAATTATGAGCAAGCAAGTGGCACAGAGCAGCAGTTCCCAGAGCCAAGCAGCTAGCAGATGGTAGCTGTGGGAGGGAGAGACACAGGATGGGGAAACTGAGGCAGAGCTTCTAGGAGCCAGAGGGGGAAGGAGCCAAGGAAAGCAGACTCCATGTCATGGAGGGAAAACTCACCTGGGAAGCAGGGATAGGAGTGAACCTCCCTGCATTCTCTAGCAGAGAGCATTCGATGGCAATGGAGAGGAGATTAATTGTGTCCACCCTCACTGGAGAAGGGGGAGAGGGTGAGAGGCAGGGACATCAGGAGCCCCCTAAGGAGCAAGTACACCCAGCAGTTCGACAGAGTGTGGCTCTTAAAGCAGGAAAGGTCTGGAGAAATCTGCTCAGTCAGAAGGCTGAGAGTGGGGGGTTGGGGGGAAGGACTCTAGCCCCAATGGTCCAACATGGACATAGCAGCCCTAACTGAGTGAAACTCCTCCTCTACTCTCTCCACCCTGGGACACCCCAGTCCATCATAACTCAAGGGCCCAGCTGCCTGCCTCCCTCCGAGCACTTGTCCCATCTATTATTCAGAACGGCAGAATGGATTTTTAATTTGAGAAATGAAATGACTGTCCCCAGTGGCTTGTGGGGAAGGGCGGTGGGAGGTGGGGGGAGGCAGGGCAGAGCAGGGGGGTGTCTCAGGGAGTTAACTGGGTGCCGGGAGGATGTAGTTCTGATTCAGCTTGAAGACTGGTGGCCCCTCTTCCATTTGAAAAGGAAAGGGGCCCTCCTACCCTACTCCCCCACCAAAGCAGGAGACAAGGCCAGGCCAGGTGTGTGTATGTATATGTTTGGAGGGGGATGAGAACAGCAGTCGGGCCCTGGGAGAAAGAAGTGATGGGAATGGGAGCAGAAATGTCCATATGCCCTTGTCCTTTCCATTCCCACCCCCTCCCCAGCCCTTTCCTATGAAGGGAGGGCTGGACCAGCAAATTCAACTGCCCTGTGGCTGAGGCTCTAATGGGGTCATCTGCCTCTGGTTCTCCTGCTCTGACCTAGGGACCCCCAGCAGCCAGGTCCACCTGCCCCAGCCCTGGCAGTGACCGAAGTCTTCTAAGGCTTTGGAATAGCTCCTCTCATCCTCCTTCCCTCACCCTGTTTTCCCCAGGCTGCAAACCCAGGAAGGTAGTTTTTTGCAGATCAAGGACAGGGAGAAGCAGCAGAGGCTTGGCAAACTCTCTCATCCCTATGCCTTCAGCCCTCCCCAGAGTCAGCTCAGGTTAGGCTGACCCAGCCACCCACCCAAGGAAAGCAAAGGGAGGGGAATCTACCCCTTTTTCCCCTGTTCATGGTGCTGTCTAAATCCAGAAGGGGAAAGTGGGAGGGAGAGGAGGAGGAGGAGGAGGAGGAGGAGGAGAAGGAGGGGGAGAGAGAGAGAGAGAGAGAGAGAGAGAGAGAGAGAGAGAGAGAGAGGGAGAGAGAGAGAGAGAGGAAGGAGGGGGCCAAGACCTGACAGACTGTCAAGAGACAAAGAGAGGGATGAAAGGAAGGTAGGAGGGAGAGGTTGACAGCACAGGGCCAGCTGGGTCAGCATACCCTGTATTCTCTTCTCCAGTGTCAGACATGGGAACACATAACCAAGTTTCCAGTCTAAAAGTAGTCAAGGAAAGTTGGAGGGTGGGAGTCCCCTTCTAT
Organism: Trichosurus vulpecula; assembly: GCF_011100635.1. Classification (NCBI taxonomy): domain Eukaryota; kingdom Metazoa; phylum Chordata; class Mammalia; order Diprotodontia; family Phalangeridae; genus Trichosurus; species Trichosurus vulpecula. The sequence goes on from NC_050579.1 coordinate 14,348,977, forward strand.
TGGATCCCGGAAAGGAGGTCACCCCTTTTCCCCCTAGGGAAAAAACTGTAGTTGAGAGGTCTGACTAGGCTGGGCCAAGGACACTGGGTAAACCACTTAACTTCCCTGTGCCTCAGTTTCCTCATATGTAAAATTAGAGATTGGCTCAGATGACCCCTGAGGTCCCTTCCAGATCTCAATCTATGACTCCAAGGCAGTCAGCCCTGGCAACATTACTGTCATTCCTCACCTCTCACCCAACCCCCCAGACCTGCACAGTTGGTCTCAGATCAGAGTGAGCACCTGTTCTCAGATGTAGGTGGGATAGGATCAGAGTATTTAAGTCTGGGGAAGACCTTAGAAACTGTTAAGAAACTGTTAGAAACACCCTTTCCTTTTACAAAGAGGGAAACTGAGATCCAGAGAGAAGGAACCTGCCCCAGTTCCCATAGATAGAAAATGACCTCACTGGGGCTTGTCCCCCCCAGCACTCTACTCCCATGAAGCTCAGAGAGGAGACAGGCAGAGGACAGTTACTGCTAAGAGAAAGGGAAGGCTTAGCCTGGCAAGTTGGCATCTTCTGTTTGACTCCTCCAGACAGACTGTCCAAGAATTAACTGCCAAACCAGGAGCATCAGCTCCCACTACTAGGCCAGGGTCTGGGTTGTCAATGGGCTGATGGGACCAGCTCAGCATCCATGCCCACTCTCCTCCATGCTACAGATACATGAGCTCTTTGCCCCAACCCCAAAGTGCAGGAGAAGGTACAGGAGGGCTCTGTGACAGCCCTACGTAGCCCAAAGCTCTCTGGAGCCCATCTCCAGAAAGTGGAGGAGGGGGCAGATCACTGTCCCTAACTATGAGGGGTCATTGATGGGGAAGACCATGAAAACCCAATTCAGATGAATTCCATCAACCTTTACAATGTGCCTAGTAGTAGAAGACTTCTAGGTCCTGGAGAATGAATGAAGAGCATTGACTAATCATTTGCCAGGAGCCAGACACTATTCTAGGTGCTAGGGATACAGGTACAAAAATCAGTCTCTGCCCTTGGAGCTTACAGTCTAAAAATACACACAGGGAGTGGTGACGCCCTGGGGATGCAAACATGAAATTGACACAGTCCCTGCCTTCATGGAGCTTCTCTTCTTTCTGGGAGGATGTGACATATAGAAGGCAGGTTGTGCTAGCAGCCAAAGACAGACCCACAGTGCTCGAGGGTTCAATGACATGCCACAAGCATTTGTTCAGCCCCTACTCTGTGCAAAGCACTGAGTATAAAAGACAAAAATGAGACAGTGCTTGCCTTCATGGAGCCTAATGGAGAGAGCAACGCCTGGAGTCAAGAACACTCATCTCCCTGAGTTCAAATCCGACCTCAGACACTTACTATCTGTGTGACCCTGGGCAAGTCACTTCACCCTGTTTGCCTCAGTTTCCTGATCTGCCAAATGAGCTGGAGAAGGAAAAAGCAAACCACTCCAGTATCTTTGCCAAGAAAACCCCAAATGGCTCATGAAGAGTCAGGCATAACCATAACAACACAATGTACATAAAGCATATGGAGAAAATAAATAAAAGCTGATTTTGGTGGGAAGATACTGGCAGCTGGGGTGTCAGAAAAGGCCTCACATAGAATGGAGTGCTTGAGCAGAATCTTGAAAGACATGAGGGGTTCTGAAAGGTGGTGACTAAGAAGGGGGAAATGCTAGTCCTGGGTGACAGCCAGTGGGTGAGCACAAAGAGGGGGTGGGGTGGATGGAGTGTTGCGTGTGAGGGTCAGGTTGCCTGGACTGTCATGTGCACGCAGGGGAACAAAGTGTAGAAAGCAAGAAGACTAGGCTGGGGCCAGTTGGGAAGAAGAGTTTTAAATACCATGATAAAAGAGTCTATATCTGATACTAGAGTTAATGGGGGAGGGGCTGCTGGAATTTATTAGGCCGGGGAGTAATGTGGTTAGATCTCTGCTTCAGGAAAATCACTTTGGCAGCTGCATGAAGGGTTAATTTGGTAGGGGAGAAACTTGAGGAAGGAAGACCGATTAGGGGGCCAGTGTGATTGTCCAGGCAAGGGATGGTGAAGGACTGAACTAGAGTGATGTAAGAGAAAGAAGCGGATATGAGAGAGAGAGAGAGAGAGAGAGAGAGAGAGAGAGAGAGAGAGAGAGAGAGAGGAGAGGGCAGAGGAGAGGCAGAGAGACAGTGACAGAGACAGAGAGAAAGAAGAAAGGAAGGATAAAAGGCAACAAGCATTTATTAGGTGCCTACTACACACTTGGCACTGTGTTAAGCACATTACAAACATTTTTACAAATAATTATGCTATTATTATCCCCATTTTACAGTTGAGGAAACTGAGGCAGATGGCGGTTGAGACATGCCCAGGGTCACACAGCTAGTAAATGTCTAGGGTCAGATTTGAACTCAAGTCTTTCTGATTCTGGCACTCTGACCATTGAGTCATCTAGCTGCCTTTAGGGGAAGAAATATGGCAGCTGATTTGATATGGGGGTTCCGGGAAGTGAGAGAGAAGAATGAATTGAGGACGACACAGAAGTTGCAAACCTGGGTGACTGGAAAGATGCCACCATCCTTGACCGAAATAGAATGGGTGAGGCTCTGCATGACAGGAGAAAGGTAAATGTCCCAGTGTTCCAAGAAGCTATGAAGATGGAGTCTGAGAGCTATAGTTCCATGAGCTCCAGGGGTGACACAGCATGGAATTGGAGATAGCCCTGGACTCAAAGCCCACCTCTGATCCTTAAGAGCTATGGGACACTGGGTCAGTCATTAACCTCACTTGGCCTTGGTTTCTTTATTTGTAAAAAAAAAAAAGGATGATGATAATAGCACTTACCCCACAGAGTTCTTATGAATCTCAGACAGATGATGTACATAAAACACTTTGTGTGTTTAAAGCACTAGATAAATGGGAACTATCATTATCTTTGATGAAGTCACACCAAGATCCTGGGAGCCAGACCAGTGGATGGCTAGCTCCCAAAGGCAACGCTCCAAGCTGCTGGACAGCTCCCGGTGCGGGGCCACTCTTCCTAGGGAAAAACAGCATTAGCTGCAAGGGTAGCAGCATTAAGAGAGTGAAACTCCATGTGGGATGGTCCCACAGGTCAATGGCCCAAAGGGCATAGCTGCACCAGAATCACAGGATCTGACCCTGGGACAAGACTATCTAAAACTCCCTGAATGAGAATCCATTGGGAACAAGGGTCTCCCAGTCTCTGTAGGGAGACCTCCGGGAAGCAGGGAGCCTCATGACATAGCCCCCTTCTGATATGGGTTAGTTCTCACAGCATTAGGCTGAACTGTCACCCTGGAATCTCTAAGTTGTGCCCACCGGGGTGACCAGTCTGGTCACCCTTGCTGGATGTATTTCTGTTTTGTCAGTGTCTGGCACCCAGTTTGTTGATCTCAGATAGAAGCTAAGTCCCTTGAAGGCAGGAATGGTTTCATTTTTCATTCTGCGCCAAGCACGGTAGCTGACTCATCAATAGTATTTAAGAAATTCTTGATTGGAAGATTCCATGTTAGGATCATAAATGATCATAGACCTGGAGCTGAAAGGGACCTTGGAGACTATCTTGTCCAACTCCCATTTTACAGAAGAGGAAACCGAGGCCCAGATAATTGAGTGACAGTCCATGGTCACACAGGTAGTAAGCAAGGATTAGAACTCATGTTCTTCATTCCAAAGTCCAGCCCTCTGTCTACCCCCTCAGGCTGCCTCCTGCATCTGGCCCTTAACGATGAATGGGTCCTCAGAGCAGGGTGGGATGGCCAGGATTCCTCACCCCTCTCCCACCAAGTCATCCTGGCAGAGGATCACCTGAGCAGCTCTGGGGGAGAGGAGAGAGTAAGGGTCACATCGACAGACCCGAGGATTCCTCATGTCTCCATTTTTGGGTTTGTCCCATTTTATTCCACTGATGTCCCCCTCCAAGGCCTTATAGTGGTGTGGAGGTGACCTTGGCCACTGACAGGCAATGCCGGCCAAGGGCAAGCTCAGAGAAGTCTTGCCAAGCTGGACAGCTTTCAAGTCTGAACTTGGCAACAGACAGTGTGTCTGTCCTCCCAGGGTGAGCGAATCTCAGAGAGCCTCATCCCCAGCCATGGCCAGAAGGCTACCGGGGATAAATTTGGGGGCCACAGCAGTGCACCGAAGTATCTCTAGGGTGCAGAGGTGACTGTGATCTGTATCAGCAAAGGGAAGGGGAAGCAGCACCAAAGAAATCAGAGAACCTTGAAGTCAGGGACCTGGGTTCAAATTCTGGTCCTTACTACTGTGTGACCTTGGACAAGTTACTTGGTCTCAGTTTCCTCATAAAATGAAGGAGTTGGCCTGGATGATCTGTGAGTCTCCTTCCAGTTCAAGTGCTGGCAGCTTCCTGGTATAAACCTCAGCTAAGGCTCATTCTGCACCTTTCCTGAGCATCCAGGCCAGAAGGCTAAGGAGACTATTTAGGAGGGCACAAGGAGGCATCGGAGCGCAGTGTTGGACAGAGGAGTCAGGATAACTCCATTCCAGCTGTGTGATCTCAGGCCATAGTTTTCTCAGCTATCAGGATGGCCGCTAATTTTGACTTTTAGCTTCAGTGAGCTGTGATGCTTCTTGGCCCAAGGCTTTTGAGAAGGCTGTCCAACCTGGGTCCCTCCTTCTGACAGAGCTTCCCCTTCCCTGCCCCACCCCATGATAACTCAGTTCCTGTTTTCTCCTTTTTATCTATCAATGCCCTAACCCTAATCCTATCCATCTGTGGAGGTGAGAGGCCTTTTCACTCACAGGAGGAAGAACTGGAGACCTCACTCGCCCAGGTCAGGGCCGGAGCCAAGTTTGTTAGGAGGTGGCCACTTCTTTCCCCTCCATCCAGGGTCCCCCCAAGTTCTGCTCTAGGCCCAAGCACTGCACTCCAGAGTCTGTGAGGGCGCCACCAGGAAAAGAAAGGGACAGAACTGACTCCTGCCTCCCCTTCCCCCACTGCCCGTAGCTGGCAGGAAGGATGATGGAGGGAGCTGGGAGTGGGGAGTAGGGAGTGGGGAGGAGGGAAGCTCTCTTGGAAGGGCCTGGAAAATGCTTCAGTGACAGGGGCCTAGTAGTGAAGTGACAGAACAAAGGAGAGAGGTAAAGAAGAGGAGGAGAGGCAGCTGGAGACCAACATTCAATAAGAAACAGGAGAGTTATTGGGAGGGGAATGACAGGGTGTCCTTGGGGAGTTCCTGGCCCATTGGGCAGCCGGGGACAGAGGAGCCCCACAATCCGTGTAGTGGGGGAAACCCTTAATAATAGGAGCCTTGAACCCAGAGATTCCCAGGGGAGACCTGACAGAGTGCCATCCTGGGGCAGGGGAGGTGGGGGAGGAATTTCCTTCCCTCTCATTTGGAAACAGGGTGGTCATCATGGTGATGGGTGAAGGTGGAGACGCTGCCAAAGCAGACAAGGGCTTGCCCCTCTCTACATAAGCAGGCTGAGGATAGGAGCTAAAGCCTTCTCCTGGCATTCAAGCATTGCCTCTCTCCCCCTCGAAGAGCTCCATCACCAATCTCAGCTCAGATTGGAGCTGAAGGAGATTGTTAGCTAATTAAGGCTGAGTCCACTAATTGTCCCTCCAGGAGGGAAAGACACTGCAGTGAAGGAGAGGAAGCCAGGATCAGCTTGGATGTGGACGGTCCCCCCCCATTCATACCTGTACCACCCCCTCCCAGTCCCAGCTTAGCCCTCTCCACCAATGGCCACCAGTTGAAAAAAGAGCTGTCACCCCTAGCCATCTAGGGACCCTTAACCCATCAACCAATTTATCTGTCAACCTAGAAAGCATTTATCAAGCACCTACTATGTATGGGCTCTGGACTAGACACCGTGGCTACTGAGATAACAAAAAACCAGTCTCTGCCTTAATGAAGGGGATATTCAATGAGGGGGGAAGGGTGGGATGTGTGTACATGTAATCAAATACAGAATATAGACAAAGTAAATATGAAGTTATTTGGGGAGGGGAGGGGAGGGGAGGGGAGACACCAGAAATTTGGAAGAGTTGGGATGGGCTCCCGATAGGAGGTAGATCTGTAGGTAAGTTTTAAAGGAAGCTGGGGATTCTCAAAGTTGGAGGTGAGGAGGGATTGCATTCCAGGTATACAAAGTCAAAGAGGTGGAAGATGAATGTCAGGTACAGGGATATCAAGCTGGCCATCTTGTATGTGAAGGGCAGCAGGAATGTGTTCCAAGTCTAGAAAGGCAGACTGGAGCAAGATTATGGCACAAAGGAATTAGGACTGATCCTAGAGACAGGAGGGAGCCCCAGAGTAGAGGAGGGGAATGACATAGTCAGATGAGGGCTATGAGAAGATCATCTTGGCCTCTGGGTGGAGGATGGACTGGAGTGGGGAGAGACTGGAGACCATAGTCTAGACAAGAGGTGAGAGGCAGGACCCTGAAGTAGGGAAGTGCCCACATTTGGCCACGGAGGCAAAGCTGGGATGCTGAGTAATGGACCAACTCTAGGATCCAGTGTTTTGGTCTGTTCTCAGCAGGCATTGGCTGCCCCCATCATGGGGTCCTCAAGGAGGTGTTGACTCTCTCCCTGAAGTGACAAAAACTAGATGTGTCTTTGATCCCTGAGGACCCCTAGTCTATACCCTTCCTTTTGATGAGGGAGAAACTGAGACCCAAGAGGAAAAAAGACTTGTCCAAGGCCATACAGCTATTAAGCAAAAGAGCCAGGTGTCTTCGGTCTAAGATTTCCTTATAGCAGCACCATGCTGCCTGGAGGAAGTGCTGAGGCTGGGCTGCATCCATGCTTCCAGAGTTGGAGAGCAGGAACGCTGACCCTAGCCAGCATCCACTGATAGAGTCTGGCTTGGATCTCTTCCCCCCTCTCTGTCCCCCTGCGGGATGCCCCCAAAAGCTCTAATAATAGCTGACATTTCTATAGTACTTTAAGGCTTGCTCCAGCACTTTACATATATTATCTCACTTGAGCCTCACAAAGCCCTGGGAAGTATTGTCTGCAAAAAGCATCATGCCTATTTCACAGAGGATGAAACTGAGACCCAGAGAAAGGAGGTCATTTGCTCAAAGTTATAGTATGACTTTTTCTGATATATAATACTGCTTGGGGGCCATTGGTGCAGACCAAGGCAGTGAAGACCTCTCCCCCCCAGACCATCAGCCCAATAACTCCTTGCAATGGCCACGCCCATGCCTATTCTGTTAGTTACTTCTATTTGTCCATGTTCTCTCCTTTATTAGACTGGGAGCTCCTTGAGGGCAGGGACTGTCCTTTGCCTCTTTTTGTATCCCCAGAGCTTAGCACAGTGCCTGGCACATAGTACACCCCTAATAAATGTTAACTGATTGATTTGTGACCCGAGATATCTTAGTTCACAGAACAGCTAAGTGTTCGTAGAGCATAGATGTGGATCCAGTAAGGATGTCAGAGGTCATTTAGGCCAGCCCCCTCATCTTACACATGAGGAAACTGAGGCCCATAGGTTTGAGGTGAATTGCCCAAGATCATGAAAGTAGTAAGGAACATAGCTGAGATTTGAACCCAGAGCCTCTGACATCAGGCAGCAAATCACCCCCCCCCCCTTCTTATTGGGAAAAGAATCTCATCAGGAGCTGAGCATTTCAGTGGTCAGGCTGTGCCTGGGCTTGGAGTTGGGAAAAGCTGAGTTCAAGTCCTTCCTGCAAGAGGTGGGTGCAACAGGTATGATTATCTTCATTTAACGGATGGGGAAACTGAGGCTTAGTGAAGTGAATTAAGGTACCCAGGACCCCACCTCTCGCCTGTGAGGCAAACGTTAAATCTTTTCTTATATAAATGTCGGTACTACGATCACTTGTCCGTCCCCTGTGACCAGCTCTGTGTCAGGATGGAGTCCGGTGTTTGAAAGAGATGGAGGTGGGAAGGTTGGGGGATGGGAGGCAGGGGAAGGGTGGGATCCCTGGTCCCCCGCGGATGAACCCAGGATGTTTGTGTGCTGGAGGAGAGTGGGGGGAGGGCTACCTGGATGAAGCCCAGGGGGAGTGGCCAGATAGGCTTCCTGGAGAAAGCTGTCAATCAGCCCCTGGTGCCGGGTCCCCGCCCCACCCCCCTCCGCCCACCAGCTCTTGCTCTCGCCTCTGTAATGGGGCTTAATCATAACATGCATTAGGCAGGCCCCACCGCCTGCAATTACAGCCTCTATCAGCTTCCCCCTCCCCCAGCGCTAATGCCAGCCGCGGGAGGGAGGGCGCGGAGCCAGCCAGCCCCTCGCCCCCACAGGCCCCCCTCTGGAGCTCCCCAGCCCTACAAGAGCTACCCCCTCCCCAGCCCCGAAGATTACCAGAAGGGCTTATTAGGAAAATAGGAAGGAGTTTGAAGAGGACCTTGTGAGCCTGCCACCTGCCACCAGCTGAAAGGGAGGGGGAGGCAGAGCCCAGCAGAGCCTCGGCGCAGGGTCACAGACAATTATTTTAAAAGCTGGTGGAGGAGAAATGGGCTCCTTTGCCGGAGATGCCCATTTATCACAGAGAGGGAGGCTGTTCTCCCCAGCATGGCAGGCACACTTACACATGTGAACACACGTGTGGCACCTACACATTGAACACACGTGAAGCACACGCACATGCTGGTGCAGGTGGCTACGTACTTGTGCATCCCCAGATGAGCAGACCTGCAGGAGCCCCACACAACACACACGGGCACGAAAAAAGAACGTGTGTGTGTGTGTGTGTGTGTGTGTGTGTGTGTGTGGAGGCATGCCTAGCATACACGGGTGCCTGCGGGAATTCGGACATGGGTGATGATACACAAAAAGACACAGGACTGTTCTCTGTTCTTTTGATCCTTGAGGTCTGACTTTTGGCCACGGGAGTCCTACGCATGCCCCCAGCTAGGGACTGCATCTCCCCCATTACCCAGAACTCTGCCCTCCCACAGCAGAAGTGTCCAATAACCTGGCCATCCCCCCCAGCACCCCCACCGTCATCCTGAGTTCCCAGAAGGAGGGAAGCTGGACCCTTCCATCCTCCTAGCCTCTGGTGGCCCCCGAGACACCTGTCCCACAGGGTGCCCAGCCATTGGGTCACGCAATGATGGAGGAGGTGAGGTGGAGGACGCTTGAAGAACTGGAGGGAAACGGAGGGGGCTGGAGTTTGCAAGGTCACAGCTCAGTGGGGGGTTGAGAACAGCGGCAGAGCTCGAGGGGCCTAAGCTTAGGGGGGAGCCGAAGAGGCCTGCAGGCGGGTGGGGGCGGAATAGGGGAGGGCCACTGTGGTGTTGTGATTTTCCCTAATTACTGTTTTGCAAAGAGGTAATTAAAATCCCTTTTTATTTCACACGTCAGAGCCCTCGCCAGTATTCAGAGTCGGCACAGGGGGAGGTGGGGTTGGGATGGAGGGGGGGCGGAATGAACAGAGCCCCGAGCCCAGAGCAAATGATCCAGCTGGGCAGGCTGAGCCCCCATCCTCCCTGGAAGGGGTAATCTACCTCCTGCTCTCCTAGAGCTTCCTAGCCGACGACAGCTTCCTAAAGCTGGTAGCACAGGTATTATTCCCATTCAGTAGGGAGGAGGCTGGATTTCCAGGAGGCCACCGATCCTCACCCCCTAACTGAGGCTCTTAGAGGTTGTGAATTGCCCTAAACCAGGTCTTTTCGATTCTCTAAGAACATCCGCTCCCTGCCCCCCATGCATACCTGAAACTCCTTCTCTTTTGAGAATTAACTATTGCCTAGTGTGAAAAGGCCGTTCTGTCCCTTGAAGTCATCAAGTCCAACCCCATCACTTTTTCAGAGGAGGAAACTGAGGCTCAGAGATCAGGAAAGAATTGAACTCAATGCCAGTCTAAGCTGCTGACTAGGATCTTCTTCTCACCTGGCCCCCATCAGAGAAATAGCTGGGGGAGGCTCAATGCTCCCCGGGAAATTTGGCCTCTGCCAAGAGGGAGATTCTGAGGGTAAGTCCTGGAGGGTATGTTGGGGAGGCAGTGCTGAGAAGAGTTGGGTAGGACATAGCTCGGTAGCTCCTCCCTTGGGAGAAGTGGGTCTTCTTTAAGGAGCTCTGATCCAGGAACCCATCCAGACCTCTTAGACAAACAGTGCTGGGTACCAGGAGAGCTCGCGCGCGCGCGCGTGCGCGCACACACACACACACACACACACACACACACACACACACACGCTTTGCCTCCCTTCTCTCTGAGCCTAGCTCGTCTGTCCTGGCAGGCAAAGGTAGCATGGTTCTGAGAAAGAACCTAGGTTTGAAGCTTAGCTCTGCTCTTACTACCTGTATGACTTGAGGCATTACTAAGTCTCTGTGGGACTCATCCCCTCCCTCTTTAAAATGGGGGGAGGTGGACAAGATGGCTTCTGAATTCCCCCCCCCCCACCCCGACCTTAGTCTATGATCCTAAGACTTGAGTCAGGTTGATTCTTTGGTGTTAGGCTATTAACCACTGCTGATGCCAGACTTCTAAATCATTGTTGGTGAGTTGCAAACCAATGCTGTTCCCTCTCTCAAAAAAATGCAGTGCATGGGCTCTCCCTGGGGCCCCTGAGGCCAACTGTGTCCCTACTAGAGTCCATCCCTGCCCCTGGTTTGGTGTGGCTTTCTGCCTTGAAGACCCCAAAGGATCCAGGATCTCATTAATTCAGAGGTTACCTCCCATGATGCAGACCACAAACTACCCAGGTTTGTGCCCATCCTGTGCTGCCCTCATCCAGCTCCTCTAAAAGTCCTCCCAGTGTGTTCCAGTCCTTCCCACATCTCTCTTGCCATGGGACCAACTCATCTTCCCTTTCACCCGCACAAATCCTTGAAGACACGTCCCTTTCTCCTCTTCCTGTTTAGTATTCCTCAGGGGTTACAATGCTCCTTTCCATCGTCTTCCTTAGATGCTCCTTTTAGTTCTTTGAAGGAAGTGATGTTCCAAGTCTTACCACCAGCAAATGTTTGTATTGAAAAGATGGTCCTTTTGATGGGAAGTTTGGGGGTCCTAAAAGGGCTTTGCAACATCCTGAAGGCAATTCATCCCACTCTCCTCTTCTTTTTCTACTTGGGGTCCAGCTCATTGTCCATCTGCTGTACACGCATTTTGACAAGATCTATTGGGTGCCCATTTAATTGCATGTTGAAATCTGGTCAATAGACATCCTTCATCCATTTGGTCTTTCCTGTGTGGATGGTCATGGCTAGCTCCTTTAAATAATTATAGATCTCTTGCAGGAGTTTCTGCAATGCCTTAGGGGCCTGATGCAATCAGCATAATGTTATCCTCAAACAGGTACATTAGGAGGACCTCACTACCCACAGGGAATCCCTCCCAACCCAGCCTCTGCATGGGCTCCCTCCTCCATCCCAATGGCTGAAAGCTTCTGGACAACAGACATATTCTTGTTGGTTGTCTAACCTGGTGTTTATTTTCAGAGACTTCTATTGTTGTATTTCTGTTGGTTCTCTGCCTATGCTGTCTTTATTTGGGTCCAAGAGGTGGACAGGGTGGGGTGGGGGAGGCCTGAGGAGTATAGCAAGAAGGAGAGGAGAAGGAGGAAGAGGACAGACAGAACAAAGAGGTCCAGTGAACACATGGAAAGCGCTGGATTTGGAGTCAGACTGGAGTCTGTCCATTTCTTACTGGCTGTGTGACCATGGTCAAGTCACTCTCTGGGACTCAGTTTCTTCATCTGTAAAATTAAGGGGTTGGACCAGATGATGCTAAAATTCTCTTCCAGTTCTAAATCCTATGATACCAGGTCTCATTCTAGGACTGCTCTCGGGGCTTGGAGTAATCCCACATCTGTTTGGGTTACTTCTTGCCTAGAGATACCAATTACTGCATATGAACCCTAGGAGAAGTTTCTGACCTCGAGTGCCTCTGATTTCCAATCTTCCCACCAAACTTAGGCTAAATTCATCTTCTGTGCTCCTCTGAAGTTACAAAAGAAGGCTAGGATAAATGACCTCCTGTGGATGTAGAACTGGAAGGAAGCTTGGATTTTGAACCCTGACCCTAATACTTACCAGCTGTTAGACCTTAGGCAAGTCACTTAACCTCCCCCAGCCTCAATTTACCCATCTGCAAAATGAAGAAGTTGGGCCAGATGACCCCTAAGGGCCCTTCCAACTCTAAATCTGTGATCCCACAATGTCATGTCCAAACTTCTTTTTTAGATGAGGGGGGAAAAGATGAGAAAAACTGAGGCCCAGATTGGGGATCAGATTGCCTGTGGTCACAGAGCTAGAAAGCAACCAGACTTTGAGTCAACTCCCAGGTGGCTCCGGTGCCTGTGTATTGAAGCCATCAAGGGTCCTCCTCAACCCCCTCTCACCTCACCTTCCCAGTATGCCAATGGTAACTGAGGTTGGGAGATGCTGGGAGGCAGGGTAGCCCAAGCCTGCATTGGGGTGGGAGGGGGAGGCTGCTTCTTACTGGGCTCAGTGAATCATCTCTACTCTATGACTGACAATCTCACCTCATCGTCGAGGGCTTAATTGCAGGAGCTGAGTGGGATCGTGCCTAGAGGCTTTAATGGACCCTTCCCCCCTTACTCCCCCCACCCCAGCTCTCCTTTCCCTCCCCACCCCCAACCAGGGAAATCTCTCAGCCATTTTGCCTTTGATTTATAATTCACTTAGCTGGGTGAAGAGGGCAGGATGTGCAGCTGGCAAGAATCCAGCCCCTGCCCCCACACACTGGGTCCCAGGAGAGAGGATGGGGATGAAGGAGGTGGAGGGATGAAGAAGAGGGATGGGAGGGAAGAGGAGGGGGTAGGAACATAAAGAGATGGGGCTGCTGGAGGCCATAGGTGAGACAGCAGAACAGAGGGACCTGCCTGCTGGAAAGGGCCCCAGGGAGCTGAGGTCCTTTAGAGACAGATCCAGGCTAGTGGCCTCAATCATTCGTTCATTCATTTGTTCATTCGTTCATTCATTCATTTGTCTCCAGTCCATGGCTGCTGGTCTGGATAAGTCCTGATTTTCTAGAAAGAGAAGTTAAGCTCCCCAAACCCCATGAAGATTCTGGCCCCTAGATCCACTGGTATACAATTCCATTCTATTCTATTTTATTAAACTCAACTCAGTAAGCATTTATTAACCACTTACTATATGCTAGGCACTGTGCTGGGTACAGAGCATTCCAAGACAAAAACCAAAGCAGTCCCTGCCCTCAAGGAGTTACAATCTATTGTGGAAAACACCTGTACCTGAGTAAGAAATAGTAGGTATATGGGAAGTAATTCAAAGCTAGAGAGAGAAACAGGCAGGCAGATAAGCAAATAGGCTGACAAAGAGAGACAGAGACTCAGAGAGACAGAGAAAGAGACAGAAAGAGAAAGGAAAAGGGAGGGAGAGAGACAGAGACAGATGGGCAGGTAGAGACAGAAAGACTCAAAGAAAGACAGAGATACAGAGAAAGAGAGAGGACAGAGGGGGTAAAGAGATGGAGATAGATAGGCAGGCAGGGAGAGAGACAAACAGAATGAGATAAAGAGAGAAACAATGAAAAAGAAACATAAATTGAGAGAGGAGAAAGAAAAGAGACAGAGAGACACAGAGGAAGAGAGACAGAAAGAGAGGGAGAGACAGTAATAGAGAGACACACATACAAAGATCATTAACACTTGACCAGGACCAGGACAAACTTCCTGTAGGAAATGGCTGAGCTTCAAAGGGAGCTAGGGATTCCAAGAGAGAGTGTTCCAGGAACCAGGAATAGGCAATTCGAAGTCACAGACTAGAGAAGGAGTCGTATAGGAGGAGGCTCAGCAGTGAAGCCAATGTAGCTGGAGTACAGAATGTGCGAGGAGGAGGAGGAGGAGGAGGAGGAGGAGGAGGAGGAGGCATGAGCAGGCAGTCGGTAAAGGCAGCCTGTCATCAAGTTAGGCAGGGCTTTCATAACACGCTCAGACCTGTGCTTTGGGAATAGCCCTTGGCAGCTTCAGAGAGGCTGGATTGTAGAGGGGAATGACTGGAAGGAGGGAGACCAACGAAGAGGTTTTTGCAATGGGCCAGGAGGGGCTTGAACTAGGGTGGTAGATGTGAGTGTTAAGAAGGGGGTGGCACAAGAGATGCTTAGAGATAAAATGGACCAGACTTGACAACTGAGTGGTTGTAGGGGGATTAGGGAGTGATCTGAGCTGAAGGAGTAGAGGGTGATGAGGAGGCTGTGAACCTGGGTTACTGGAAAATGACAGTGCCCCCAACAAGAAATGGGAATGTTAAGAAGGCTAGTAGATTTTGGAGAAAAGAGAATGAGATTGCTGGCCCTTCTGGTTACTGGGGTTTCCAGAAGCCCTCCAGATAACAAAGGACCCTCCCTGACTGAATCATCTCTGACAGCACCTTGGCACTGAGTCCATTGGCTCAGACGCTCCAGCCACCTCTGTCACGGAGAGCTAGCTTGGCTCCCTCAAGCCCTTCCCCCCTCCTCTCAGAGTCCAGCTGTTAATTAACCCGAGCTGCTTCTGAAGGTCAGGGTCACACCTCCAAACAGTTTCGTGCTTTCTAAAGTGGCTTTCATTTCCTACTCTGGTGGTGGAAGCTGGGAGAGCACCACCCCCACTCCTCCCTCCTGTCTACACAAGGGATAACTCCTAGAAACCAAAGCTGAGAGCAATCTGGACCATCAGCTGCCTTCCCCTCTGTCCCCATTCATCCTACCTTCCTCCAAGCCCCTCCCTCCTGTTCAGAGACTGGTATCTGGTACTGACTAGATGCCTAAGGCTTCTCCTCGCCACATTCCAGGTCTGAGTCTCCCTTCTACATGCTCTGCACTATTTTTATTGCTACTATTAATATACTTTACTACTAATAAGAATAATCCTGAGAGTCAACATAGGGTAGTGAAGGGATATCATGACATCATCAATTTACAGTTGGAAGAGACTTTAGAGACTATCAAATCCACCTCATTTTACAAATGGGGAAACTGAGAGAGAGAGGGATTAAGTGACTTACTCAAGGTCACAAAACCAGGATATGTCAGAGGCAGGATGTGAACTCAGCAATGTTTAGGGCTCTGGACTAGACGCCAAGTAGATATGAATTCAAATCCTGCCTCAGTTACTAGCGGTGTGATCCTAAGAAACTCTCCAAGAGTGTGAGTTGAAGAGAAATTGCCTCTCTGCATTAGAAGTTCCTAGTCCAAAAAGTAATAACCTGTGCTCATTTTTCAGAAGGGCTTTAATTTTTACTAAGTCCTTTCCCCCACAACAGCTCTGTGAGGTAGGCACTGTAAGTAGCATTATCATTCCCGTTCCATAGATAAAGAAACTGAATCTCGGAAGAGATGCTACCTGGCCAGGGTCACCCGACTCTCGTCAAAACCAGGATTCCAACCCAGATGTCCTGATTGCAAGCCCAGCCCTCACAGAATCTCCAAGCCTGAAGGAAGGTCATGTAGTCCACACCTAAGGAAGAGCTCTTTATACATTAAATTGGAAATGTTGCCATCTAGCCCTTGCTTGAAGAGAACCTTGGGCCTCCCGAGGCAGCCTACTTCATGTTGGGCAGCTCCAAAGATCAAAAACGAGTTCCTGACTTCAAGCCCAAATCAGCCTCTCCATGTCCCTTCCCTCTCCTCCCACCCACCCACGACTGACTCTCTGGGCTCTGAGCTCTCTTGCAGGGCATAGCCCTTCAGATAGTTGGATAGAATTTGTTAATCATTTGCTATGTGCCAAGTGCTGTGCTAATCAGTAGACTGCAAGTAGAAGAGGAAGCTGGTCCCTCCTCTCAAGGAGCTAACATTCTTAAAGGAAGGCTCAGATCCTGGACTGAGAGAAGACGCCAAGATTTCAGAGGGCAGGGTCAGTCCCTGCCCCACCCCACCCCACCTCTGCACCCCCACCCCTCGGCACACTCGTCCATTATACTGGGAGCTCCTTCAGAGCAGACTGCCTTTTGCCTTGCTTTATAGCCTCAGCACTTAACCCAGTGCCCGATACACAGTAGGCACTTCGTCAATGATTATTGCCCGACTGCTCTTACTGGTCCTTCAGGCCAACAGATCAACATGTTGAAGTCACTGGTTGAAGCCAGCTATGGTACCAACAGCTCTCATGTCCCCTGCCAGCCTCTTCCACCCAAGTCTTTTCTCCAGGCTAAACCACTCCTCACATGGCAAGGACTCAAGGTCCTTCACCATCCTGGTTCCTCTCCTCTGAACATTGTCCCATTGATCAATGTCCTTCCTAAGATGTAGTGCCCCAGAATTAAACCCAGTGCAAAAGTGGTCTAATTCAGGTGCCCCCCCTCCAGAAATACCAGCCCTTGGGCAGACCATGGAAGGACTCAGGGAGGTATGGGGGCATGTTTCTTGAGGAAAAGTGATGTGGCTGGCATCATTTCCAAGGCTAATAAGTCTTAGAACCACCTTCATAGAGCTGGTGAAGTTGTGTAAGGAATCTGCTTAATGGTTGGTGCTTTTCATTCATTCATGTATTCATGAAGTCTCAGATCCAGAGCTAGAAAGGACTTCAGAGGCCATCTAGTCCAAACCTCTCATTTTACCTATGTGGAAACTGAGACCCAAAGAAGTTTAGTGACCTGCCCAAGGTCACTCATGAAGTGAAGCTTGAACCCAGATCCTCTGATTTCAGAGTTAATGGACTTTCCCCTGTATTGCACTGCCCTACTGGTGTTCCTGCCCTAACACCACGGGGTTCCCCTAACCCATCTTCTCAATAACTTCCAGGCACAGAGAGAGAAGTCTTCAGAAGAGCTCCTCCTTCTCTCGCCTCCCTTCTTCTGCCTAATTGCCTCCTCCTCTGGGCTTCATTAATCACCCCCATTTGTCTAGCAGTCCAGCACCATTGATTCCCAATATGACAAAACTTCATTAGGGAAACTGGCCCTAGGGAAGCCAGACAAGGCCTAGGCAGGACCTGCCCAGCTGGGTGAGCCTCAGCCACCCCAGTTTGGGGATGAGCCAGCTTGGAGGCAGGAATGCCCAAAGAAACTGCCAGCAGAGAAAGGGCATAGCTGAGTGTTGGCTAGAGCAGAGGGGGCATGGGACAGAGTTAGGGCAAGAAGAGAGGGAAGGACAGGGGGCCAGGAGCTCCCGGAAGGAGAGAGATGGGGCTTTTGGAGGCTGTAAGAGACTGAATAGCACTCTGAAAGGGAGGAAGGAAATGGAAAGCACTGGACTAGGGGACCTCCATACAAGTCTGCCTTTCACTGGCCATGTGACCTATCTTCTCTGGGCTTATTTCCTCATCCTTAAAATGGCCTAAACCAGAGCCTCAAACCCATGGCCCAGGCCACATGCAGCCTAAAACACTTTCAAGTACAGTCCAGATCAAATTAAAATGTATTTGCAAAATATTTAATAAAATAAATAAAAATGCAACAAAACATAGATAATGTTAATATGTGGTTTTCTCAGTCAATATCCACCCACAGAGATCCTTCTCTATAGTTTAGGGGCACCTATTTCTTTTTTTTCCTTTAGGAAGTTGAGATCTTTTTATTAATTAATTTATTTTTAGTTTTCAACGTTCACATCCACAAAATTTTAAGTTCCAAATTTTCTCCCCATTGAGTGGCACCTATTTCTACTTGAATTTGATTCTCTAGGTGATCTCCAAGGTCCCTCCTAGCTCTGCTAGTATTGAAACCCATGAAGCCAGAAGTCTATCTGATAACAATGATGATGGTGGTGGTCAAGCAGTTAACAGTAACCGGCTTCAAGGAATTTATATCCTACAAGTGGGGGAGGAAGAGATCAACATTTACATACATTGGTCTAGAAAAGATATATATGAAGTGAATACATAGTAACCCCAAAGGGGAAGCCTCTATAGCAGTGGGGAGGGTGGGTTAGAACAAGGAAAGTCTTAAAGGAAGACAGGGATGGCAAGAGGCAGGGATGAGGAGGGATAGAACTTCAGGCATGGGGAACAGCCAGCGTAAAGGCCTGGAGATGGGAAATGGAACGTCTTGTGTATGAGGAACAGAATATAGAGAGTAGAGAGTGATGTATGAGAAAACTGGGGGACAAAAGGGAAGCAGCCAGGTTGTGAAGAGCTTCAGGTGCTAAACTGAGGCATGAATAGGCATGAATGCTGAGGTCACAGGGAAGTGCTGGATGGTGTGAAGATTTCTAGGAATGGGGAGCTCACTACCATATAAGGCAGCTCATTCTACTGCTGAAATGCACCTCGCCACACCATTTATCCACTGCTTTCAGGTCTGCCCTCCTTCCCTCCAGTCATTCGTTCAGTGAGTAATTATTAAGCACCTCCTGTGTGCTAGGGATACAAAGACAGAAGTGCCCACATCTGCCCTCAAGGAGCATCTGTCACAGTAATGAGAGGAGCTGCTCCCTAAAACGTGGTGATTTGGAGTTGGCAAAGCATTATCTCCTTGAGCCTTGTAATAACCCTGTGAGCTACAAGATATTGTCACTTCTACTTTAGAGAAGAGGAAACTGAGGCCCAGAAGGTGAAATGTGACTTCTCTAGGGCACTGTGAGCCAGTAAGAGCTTGAGGTGACATTTGCACCCAGCTCCTCATGTCCAGCTACCACCCCATATAATCATTGTGATCCTAGGCCCTAACATTCAAGGGGTGCCGGTAAGATCCCCAAGGGAGGGCTGGCATTGGCTAGCCCAGGACCCCAGGGTCTCAGCAGAACCCTTTCTCAGGGTTCCAGCAGCTAGCTGCACCAGTCTAGAAGAATCCTCTGCTGGATGTCCTGCCCCTCCTGAGCCCAAGGGAGGTCCTGCTCCTCTCCCCATACAAGGAGGTGGGAGACAGTACTCAGCCCCTTCCCCACTCCAGCTTTTAATGCTCAGCTCCCCCACCCCAGAAGTGCTACAAGGACTGGCTCTGCCCTCCCTTTGTGCTGCCGATGTTCCCTGCTGGCTAATGGGCCAATTTTTTTAGCATTACAGAGATTTGGACAATTTGCTGGCCCTGAGAAAAGAGAGGAGGACGAGCTGGGCTGTAGCATGGTTGGGGGAGGGGTAGGAAAGAGGACAAAGAAGGGAGAGAGACAGTGCCATTGTCCTGGGGCTTGGGCCTGGCAGGAGCTTCCTGCCCAACTCCTTAGGTCAGTTTCCCCACGTACCCCACCAGTGCCCACAATTTGGCATCTTTTTAAAACTCAATGAAGATGACTCCCCCCTCCAGGTCCCAAGAAAGGGAGCTGGTGGGAGGGAGAAGATGCTGCTTCATCTGTACCAGGCATGGAACCACCCACCAGGACCATTGTTGAACCCCAGAGATGGCCCCCATAGAACAGCCTGGCTGCACAAATACTTAGAAAGACAGAGACAAAGGGGGAAGAAAGAGAAAGAGAGATAGAGACAAAGAGGAAGGAGTGGGAAACAGAGACACCAGAAGGAGGGAGGGAGAGACACAGATACAAGCACAGAACAGGAAGAGACAGAAGGAGGGAAAGAGACAGAAGCAGAAAAACATAGACACATAGAGACAAAAACGGGGGGGGGGGGAGATAGAGTTAAAGGCAGATGAGAGAAAAAAGAGAAGAGAGAAAGATGAAGAGAGACAGAGACAAGGAGGGAGGAAAGAGATGGGTAAAGAGATGGGGAGGGAGAGACAGAAATGGGGAAAGAGAGGAGGGGGAAGGGAGTGAGAGACAGGAGATAGCAGAGAGAGGGAGGGGGGAGAGAGAGGGAGGAAGGGAGAGGGAGGGGGGGAGAGGAAAGGGAGAGAGAGAGAAAGAGGTTGGGGGGAGGAGAGCGAGCAACATTCCCAGGTATGCCTTCCACTCAGAGTCCTTGATCTTCATCTTTCAACCTCCAACAAGACATGAGTACCTCTATACCCAGGGTCTGAATCCTGATCCCACTGCCCACATTCTTCCTCTCAGGCTTTATCCTCTCCCCCTCCCTGACTAGGGGGACAAGTTTATTGACAGAGAGACAGATGCAATGAAAGAAAGAGACAGAGACGGGAGAAGCAGAGAGATAGAGACACATAGAGAAACAGAAAGACAGAGACGGAGAGCCAGTGGACTCCTGGAAAGGGCGACAGTCTGGATTGTCTCAAAGACAGGCTCATTGAGGCCAAATGGATGGTGCCTGATTCATTTCCCATGGTAGTAATGGCGACAGCAGCGAGCCATTCATGAGCTTTTATCAAGTACCTACTGCTGCCGGCAGTGTTGTAGACAGTGGGCCTACAAAGTCTGTCTTCCAGGCTTGCAGTCTATTGAGAGTAGTAAAAATAGCTGACATTTAAGGATCTCAAAGCACTTTATCTACTTTGTTTCATTGATTCTTCCAACAACTCTGTGAGGTAGGTGTTAATATTATCCCCATTTTACAGACGAGCAAAGGAAACGTGTACCTGTGAGCTCCCTTCTCACTCTAAATCCAAGCTCCCCCAAACCCATTGCCCGGCAGACCAGAGGCGCCCCGACCTAGACTGCTCTTTGCCATGACTGACATGTGGTGGTGGTGGTAGGGCAGGGAGACTGAGCAGAAGTCAGCTGATCCCTTTCCCTCTAAAGGAGCACATCCTTCCTCTCCTACCTCAGGGAGAGCTAAGGGCACTTCTGGCTCCTTGCCCAGGAGATCCTAAGATCATCCAACATGGCAGCTCTGCCAGGGAGGGGACCCAGGACCAGCCGCATCCCTGTCCCTGATCCCCCCTCCAGCCACATCCTGGGAATGAAGAGGTTGCTCTCTAAATGGGGGGAGAAAGGGAAGGGAGGGAGGGAGAGAAGGAGAAGCGAAGGGGAGGGAGAAAGGGGAAGGAAGGGGGGCTGCGGGGGCTGGGTGCATTAAGTGATCACAGATCGCAATATTTCATTGCTGGCAATCCCAGGCAAGACATCAACTACTTGGGGAACGCAGCCTAAAAGCCTTTTGATTTTATTTCTTCCACTTGGCATTTTTTTTCCTTCCTCTGTCAGTGTCCTTGAGAATGCTTCCCCTCCCCCTTCCTCCCCTGCTACTTCTCCCAACCCCAGAGTGGAAACAGAATGCCCCCCACCCAATCTTCTCCTCCTCAAGCCCCAGGAGGAAAGCAATTCTCTGGGGAGAAGGGTCCTGAGGCTGATCACGACTCCAACTTCCTTGAGAGCAGGGACTGTTTCCTGTTTGTCTATTGTCCTCACAGTAGGCACTTAATAAATGCTTGATGAAAAAATGAATGATGGGGGTGGGGTGGGGGTTCTCTCCATGTGATCAGGTTCTCTGGGTTGCTTCTTACTGCTCCCCACCTGAGAGAGTACAAAACTATACGCACAGCTCAGGAGAACTCCCTGGCACTCCCCTCCCCTCCCTAAACTAATCACTCATTCACGAAAGAGGAATTTATTAGGCACCTACTTCTTCTAGGCACTGTGCTAGGCATGGTATGGGGAGGAAAGCACTGGCTTTGGAGTCAGTGGCCCCAGGTGACCTTGGACAAGGTCTCTAACTTCTCTGTGCCTAAGTTTTCTCATCTGTAAAATGAGAATGTTAGACTCGATGGCCTCTAAGGTCCCTTGAATCTCTAAAATGATACTCCTATGAAACAATCCCTGCCCACAAGGAGTTTCTATTTTTTCTGAAAGGGGAGCAATGAATACACAGATAAGTGAGTCCGAAGGTATTTCAGGAAAAGAAGGAACACTAAGATGACGAGCCAGGAAAGACAGTCCCTGCCCTCTAGGAGCTTACGTTCTACTGTGTAATACCTCTGTGCCTCAGTTTCCTCATGTATAAAATAAGAGGCTTGCACTAGAGGGTCTCCAATGGCCCTTTCAGATCTAAAAATTCAGACCGAAATCTTCTCCCCTTTGGTCATTTGTACACCTTGTACCTCAAAAGCCAAGCTTGGGGAGGGAGGAGGAACAAATGGGAGAGTGGAGCATCTGTCAGGCAAGGGAAACTGTGGCTGAGGGCAGGGTGAGGAACTGGGCTGAGAGCCCTAAAGCAGGGGTGCTGTTGGGGGGAGGTACAATTCAAGGGATCTAGTAAGAAGCCCAGAAAGTGCAAGTGCTATTTGGCCCAGACAAGGGTCCTGAGGGCTCTAAATATGGGAGTGGCATCTGGGCCACCCCCAACCCTCACCCAACTTCCAGTGTTTGAACTTCTGAGCAGGGGCTCAGCAACAGAATTAAAGGCAAACTGAGCAAGTGAATACCAGCCCCAGAGTGTTCCCTAGAGAGGAACACACACATCCACACACTCACATAGGCACACATGGATAAATACACACACACACATAGAGACCTGGGGACAAATACAGACCCATAGATAAAACCAGCCTACATGTGCTCAGCTAAGGGCAAATAAGCAAACACACATCAATAAATACAAATGCGTGTACATACACACACACACACACACACACACACACACACACACATACACACCGGCTATGCGCCAAGCACAGACCAGTGAAGATTCAGAAAGAGAGAAGAACACGGACATAAAACAATCCTTCAGTGGCCTAGAGACACACAAGGAGAGGCTCACATTTAAAAATGAGGGACTTGGCAGATGAGCCCTAAGAAACTGGAACATGGAGTCCAACCTGACACCCAGAAAGATTCAGGGACTCACTCAAAGTCATACAGGGAGTAGTTGGTAAAGACAGCATTCTAACCCAGGGTTTCTTGTTGTGTATTCGTCATTCTTGCCATGACTGTCCAAAAGGCGTCAGATCTGGAGTCAGAGATCTTGAAGTGGACTCATGGCTCTGTCACTGACTCCCCAAGGTCCTCCAGAGAAAGTCTCTTCACCTCCCTGGACCTCAGTTTCTTCATCTGTAAAATGAGGAAGTTGGACTAGCTGTGTTATTGCTAATAAGCCTTTGAGCTCTAAATCTTATTATCTGTCCATCCTGCACGACGAGCCCGATGATGTCACTGCTTCACCCTCTCCCCCACGGCAGCCCCACTTCTGAACTGAGCTAGATTTCTCTGGAGCTGCCCCAACCACCAGCCCAGCTCTGCTCTTCCCCCACTTCCCCCACTTCCCCCACCCCTTGGCTGAGCTCCATCTCATGCTAATAGAAAGTAAGCTGGAATTTCACATCTATATTGTCAGGAATTAGTTAATTGAATAAGTCACCCTGCTCTTGGGAACCTGCCAGGGATCAATGGTGCTGCCCAGGGGGAGGTGAGCTTGGGCTCCAGTAGCATTGAGCCAAGGGCCAAACCCTGACCCCTCCCCTGTGGGCCTGTCCTTTCCCTCTGGTTCCCCATTCTGCCTGTCTATCCTAACCCTGAAAGAAAGGATGAGTCCCTCCCCACTCTAGGCAAAGGGGCCAAGTGGCTCTGATGATGCTTTCCCATTGGGTATTGGAGCTTGGCCCTCAGCCTTCCCCCAGATGCCCCAATGCTTAAAGGACCCTGGCTCTCTCTTCCCCTCACATCTCCCAGCCCTCCCTCCCACTGACTCCCTCGCCTCTGCAGGGGCCCTACCTCATGGAGGAGCTGGCCAACATCTGCTGCCAGAGGACAGAGAAGGACAGCCAGGCAGCTACCAGCTCTGCCAACAGGGTCCCCTGCCAGTTCCCTGGGCAGGCGGAGGGGCTGGGCTGGACAAGATCTCAGACAGGTCCCAGCTGGGGGACCAACCAGGCATGGGGACTCAGGGAACTCTTTAATATAGATCTCCCTTTCCTGGGTATCCTATTTTACATGAATGGAGGGGGAGGAGAAGAGAGGAGAGAAGGGGGGTCACATAGCAACAGGGAGCAGAGAGGAGGCTATGGGGAGGGGGTACCGGCAAGTCTCTATATGCCTCAGTCTGGCTGTACTCTCTGCTTGTACCTGGAAGGCTTGGGGTGTGGAGTAAGGGATATGCAGCGGGGGGTGGGGTGGGGTGGGGTGGGGATGAAGGGTCATGTTTATCATCTTTCCCCCATCAGGCCTCTGCTTTAAGAGAGGTCTGAGAAGGCACTGAGGCTTAGACTCTAGGTTCCCAGCTCTGAGATCCTTCCTCTTCCCCTTCCCCTCTCTTCAGGACTTTCCTCCCTTCATCCCTTCCCCCAGGGCTTACCCAAATCCTCCAACCTCCCCATTTCCCTTCACCTGGCAGCAAAGAAAATGAAATGAATTCCTGAGCAAAGCCATTTGGTGTGGGGGTTGGAGGGGGGTTGGGGAGTGCAGACAGCGCAGCTCCCGTGGAGAACTCATTCCCCAGACACCTCAGGAATAAAGAGGTTCTGCCAGGCAATTTGTTGGAGCCATTTAAACACTTAAAGGTTTTTCTCTCCTGCACCCCTGCCCTGCTCCTGCTCCCTTGCCCTGCTCCCCCCTCTCTCCTCAGCAGCTCTCCCAGGCCCTCCTTGGACCGCCTTCCCCACAGCCCTCTCTTCCCTCTTCCTGAGTCCTCATCATTTTCCCATCCTCTCTCTTGCTCTCTTCATGTCCTTCTTTGTCTCTCCCACTCAATCTGCCTCTTTCTGGGTCTCTGTCTGTCCGTCTATCTGTCTCTCCTTGTTTCCTTTCCAACTGTACAAAGCCCAGGAATCCCAGGACTAGAGAGGTCCACATATGCCATGAAGGATAGAATTTGGTGCTTCCGTCTTCTCTCAATCAGTCAAGAAGCATTTACTAAGTGCCTGCTACGTGCCAGGAACTGTGTTCCTCATTCTCTTTCTTCCTGAGCACTGAGACTGGCAAGGGCATCTTTCCCAATAGTGATGATGGCATGGCCTTCTGGAATGAATGCTGGGTGGCATGGTATTGTGAAAAGCCCACCTGGCTCTGGAGTCAGAGATTTGCTGTTGCTGTTGGTTAGTTCGTTCAGTCCTATCTGACTGTCCATGGCCCCATGTGGAGTTTTCTTGGCAGAGATATTGGAGCGGTTTGCCATTTCCTTCTCCAGTTCATTTTACAGATGAGGAACTGAGGCAAACAGTGTTAAATGCTTGTCCAGGGTCACACAGCTACTAGGTGTCTGAGGTCAGATTTGAACTAGGAAGATGAGTCTTTCTGATTCCAAGCCAGATGTTGCACCACCTGGTCAAAGAACCTGGGTTCAAATCCCACCTCTGATATTTGCTAGCTGTGTGACCTTGAACAAATCACTTAAACTCTCTGTGTCTCCGTTTCCAATGATATAAAATGAGAGGGCTGGACAAGATGATCTCTGAGAGCCCTTTCAACTTTTTATTCTAGGATTCAGTGGTGCTGATTGCCCAGGGCTCCCAGTCACATCTAGGGGTTTTTATTCAGAATGGGCTAGGCCAATAGCCTTGGCTCACTATGGCAGAAAAGGGCAGAAGCAGATGAATGGGTGAAAATGCCAGGAAGGTAGATTTTGGCCCAGAATAAGGGAGAACTTCCTGTCTAAAAACATAATGAACAGCCCCAGGAGGTAATATGCTGCCCACCACCATAGGACTCCATGCAGAAAAATCAGATAATAATTTATAGAAGATGTTGTTGAGTGAAGGTTGGACTGGGAGGTCTCTGAGCTTCTGCCTCTGGGCCAAACTCACTTCTTCTTAGTCTTCTGCCTCAAAAACAGCATGATCCAATGGAAAAAGCTCTGGATTTGGAGTCAGAGGACCTGGGTTCAAATCACGTCTTTGTTGCTACCTGTGTGCTATTAAAAAAGCCTTTTAACTTCTCCAGGTCTTGGATTCCTCCTCTGTAAAACTGGAGAGTTGAGCAAGGTGGCCTCTGAGAAGTCCTTTCAGCCCTAAATCTATGATTCTTTAGCCTAGAGCACCACGGATCCATCTCCCACCTCCATGGCTTTGCCTGGGCAGTCCCACATGCTTGGAACATCTGCTCTACTTACCACAGCCTTAGAGAGTTCCTCTTTGAGTAGATGCAGCTCCAGCACTGTCTTGTGCAGGCAACCTTTCCTGATCCTCCCAAATGCACAGGTACTCCCTTCCAAATTACATTGCATTTAAGCACTTTGTGTCTCTTTGTATTTATATTCACGCTGTATACATATTTACATGTAATTTGTGGTCTCTCTGATTAGAATATAAATTCTTCATGAGTAGAATCTGTTTCATTGCTTGTATTTGCATCTCAGCATTGGAACATAGTAGGTATTTAATACAAATGCATCGATTGATTGATTAGTGACTCTAGAACCAGAGGGAGGTTTAGCTTTTAGTTGTGTCTGTTTCTTTTAGGGCATACAGTTGCTAGGAGACCCAGGAAACAGGATCATTAGATCCTAGAATATTAGAGCCTCAAGAAACTTGAAAAACTCATCCCATCCAACCCCTCATCCCTTTCCATTCCTTTTACAGATGAGGAAACTGAAAGGCCAGAGGAGCTGTGACCAGCTCAAGTACACACAGGTAACAAGAAACAGCGGCAGGTCTCCTGACTCCAAATCCAATGAGAGATGATCATAAGGTTGTAGATTTTTGTACTGAAAAGGAGCTAGGAAGCCAAATAGTCTAGCTGCTCCATTCTGTAGATGTAGAAACTGAGGCCCAAAGAGGTGGAGGGATTTATCCAGAATCACACAGGTAGTGACAAGTGTGGTTCGAATGCACCATTTACTGCACCATTCTGCCTCTAGCAGTTGCTGTGGGAGCTGGGGTTGGGGTTGGAAAGTGGGGCATGCTGATGGCAATGGGACCAAGTTGACACCAAAGGTGTCAAAGGGGAAGTCTTAGCAAGAGGTTGAAAGGTGTCAAGTTTAGGGGTGGTGGTCTCTAGGCCATCCTTGGATGTCAGAACTACAGTGGTTGGGTCAGAAAGACCAAACAGGACACCCTTGGTGATGACATGAAAGACCTAGGAAAGACTTGTCTAAGTTCTCATGGCTACAGACAAGGTAGGGAAGGAGCTGTCCATGGTGAAAAAGGGTAATGTCCTTCAGGAAGATGCAGTCCTTCTAGAAGACTCAATTCAATACAATGAGACTCTACTATATTCCAGGAACTGTCCTAAGTACTGAGAGCACAAAGACAAAACAGTCCCTGAGCTCAAGGAGCTCACATTCTCTTGGGGGCTATAACATGCGTGAAGTCAATACAATATACACCAATCCTCTGCTAGA
This sequence comes from Trichosurus vulpecula, assembly GCF_011100635.1. Classification (NCBI taxonomy): domain Eukaryota; kingdom Metazoa; phylum Chordata; class Mammalia; order Diprotodontia; family Phalangeridae; genus Trichosurus; species Trichosurus vulpecula. The sequence goes on from NC_050579.1 coordinate 14,375,897, forward strand.
TCGACAATCATATTGACGTGGTCTTCTCTCTCTACTTTGTTTCAGATGTTGTTATGGGTGAAGAATCCCTCCCCATGTGGCCAGCCCCTGGTGGTGTGCCGCTGCTTACTTGTGGAGGCCAATCCTCGGAAAGCAGATTTTGCCCATCGCTACAACCATATTCAAGCCTTTCCAGCTTGGTAAAAGCTGCCAGAGCTTGTGGCCCACCAGCATAGGTTTCCAGAACCCAACCTCACCCAAGGAGACGAATATATACAAGTAAACACAAGGTTGGCAGTGGAGAGGGGATATGTGTTAGCTGCCGGCAATCAGGCGGTGCTCTATGACAATTGGTCAACAAACATTAGGTGCCTGCTCCAGGTCAAGCACATGGAATTCAAAGATAAATATACAACTGTCCCTGCCCTCAAAGAGCTTATATTCCATCAAGGGAGAGAAGACATTCCCAATGACAGCTAGTATCGACATAGCACTTTAAGGTTTGAAATAGGCTTTACAAACAGCATCTTATTTGATCCTTATGACAAGCCTCTGAGGAAGACATAAACAGTATCCTTATTTTAGATATGGCAAAACTGTGACTGATAGAGGTGCCCAATGTCACGCATCTAGTGTCTGAGGCCAGATTTGAACTCAGTTCTTCCTGAGTCCAAGTTCACCACAATATCCACTATGCCACATAGTCACCTCTGAACACATGTAGGTATATAACATAAATGATATACAAAATATCTCCAAGGTAATTTGAGGGGGGCATTAGCAGCTGAGGGGAATCAGAAAGGATTTCCCAATGGAAGTGATGTTTGAACACTCCTGCAGAGCCTGAAGGAGACTAGGGGTTCTGAAAGGTAAAGGTGAGGAAGGAGTGCATTCCAGGCATGGGCAACAGCCAGGGCAAAGTCATGGAAGTGGGAAATAGAGTGCTTTGTGAGAAAGCACCCTAGGCTTTGGCAAGCACTTGAAAGTACCCAGGAACTCCAAATTGCGTCCATCAGAGCTAGGAGTGTAGGGGCTGATCTTTGGTGTCTTGTAGGTACTCACAGACACACACTAGTTCCCCTCAGATTGACAGGTACAGCATGCTGATCTTCAGGAGCCAAGCCTCCTGTGAAATATGGCAGCCATTTGTGGATGATAAATGCCCTGTGATCCTCCATGCAACCCTGCACTCCCACAGAGCCCTATAGGAACCCCCAGTAGTAAGGGCCATCTATCAAGGCAGAAGTGGCCTCAGGACCTCTGAGAGGCAAGAATAGGAAGAGAGATGTTCCCCAAAGGTTCAGTAAAGGCCAGGGCCTCTGAATGTCTGGCTCCAATTCTTTTTCCTGAAATTCAAATGTCCTTAAGAAGAGGAAGGAATGCACACTGACCACGTTCCTCTTATAAGTGAAATCACAGAATCACAGGATTTCAGACCCAAGAGGTGGCTATATATTTATAATATCCTTGATCTAGAGCTGGAAAGGACTTGGGAGACCATTTTGTCCAAGCTCTTCATTTTACAAATGGGGAAACTGAGGCATAAAGAGTAAAAGTGGCTTAGAATCATAGATATAGAGTTGGGAGGAATCTTATAAATCATGTAACCCAACTCCTTCATTTTACAGAAAAGGAAACTGAGACACAGGAAAGCAGCTTGTCTAAGGTCACCTAAATAGGAAGTGACAAGGCAGAATTCAAGCCCAGGTCGTCTCATTCTGATGACAAGGTTTCTTCCACTGGGGACACCCCCTCTCTAGCTTCACATGTACGTGGAAAAGGATCTCCATTACCTGATGCCCGAGTGGTCACCCAACTTTTATTTGAAGATCTCCAGTGAAGAGGAACACAGGACCTCCCAAGGCAGCCTGTGCCACTTTGGGCCAACTCTGGTCATTGTTTTTTTTTTCTGACATCTGGCCTCAGTTTACTCTTGTGGGCATTCAGGTCATCATTGCTAGTTATGCCCCCAGTACCAAAGAGAGGAAGCCTGTTCCCCATTCCATATGGAGAAGGCCAAACATGCCCAATTCTTCTGACCAATCCTCACATGGCATAGATTAAAGGCCCTTCACCAGCCTGGCTGCCCTCCCTCCTCTGGGTTCTCTTCCAGCTTACCTTTGTCCTTCCTAAACAGCAATATTCATCACTGACTGCAATTCTCCATTTTCGCTCTGCCCAGGACAGAGGACAGGACCTTTGCAGAGCTGTGGGGAGAATGAGGTCTAGCAGGGCAGAAGACAATTCTCAGTGGGCTCCAGGTTCTCCTCACAAACCAGTCCTTGAGGCCTTACCCAGGCCAGAGAAGCTGTGGGCTGTAACAACACCAATGCCCAGAGGAGGAGAAGGAAGAGGGCTGAGGGTAAGGGGGAAGGCAGAAGCAGAGAGTTCCATTTGCTCATCTGGTCTGTCAGTTCAGTTAATCTGATCCCCAAGGAGAGAAGTGTGGGCTTCACTTTGGATGACAAATGAGGAGGGAAGAGGCGAGCCCTGCCCTGGTCACTGTCACAGTGAATAATGACCCTGCATTAAGACATTAGCCCTTGACAAGAGCCTTCCCTGCCTGCCCCAGCCCTGGGAGTTAGCTCAAGCAGAAGATGAAAATCCCCCAAGAAATCTAACCTATGAGGAGGGGAAAGAAAGAGGGATAGAGACAGCATCAGAGAGAGGGGATGGGAGAGAGAAGCAGGAAAGAGGGACAGGGAGAGATGAGGGAGTGGAGAGAGGGGGAGGAGAAGAACACGGTCCCACACACCCAGTTCATTAGCAGAGAGGTAACTTGGGACAGGAGGAAGAGTGAAAGAAGGAGGGAGAGTGGAGGAGGAGGACGTCAGCCAACTCTCAATCACAGGATCATGGGTGTAGAGTGGGAGCTGGGGTTGGGGTTGGAAAGTGGGGCATGGTAGAGTGGGGAGGGGCTTTAGATGTCATCCAGCCCAACTCTCTTGTTTTTGTAGAGGAGGAATGCCTGAAATGACCCTTCCTTTCTTACTATGGAGTCAAAATTGTCTGGGTTATTGATAGATGTTTAAAGTACTGGGACATGGTCAAATGTAAGGGAGAAATTTAAGAAAGGACCACTTGGCAGCAGTGGGTAGGGGGACCAGAGGATATCGGTAAACTGAGTCTGAGGAATTGACTGAAACCATCAGGTGGACTCCAAGCCATCAGAGTATGGTGGGAAGAGCTGAATTTGGCCTCAGAGAGCTTGAACTGCAATTCACCTCTGGTCCTAGTGAGCTGTATGACCTTGGGTAAGTCACTTTAAAGGTAACTAGGTGGCACCATAGTGCATAGAGCACCAGGCCTGGAGTCAGGGAGACTAACTCTTCCTGAGTTCAAATCTGGCCTCAGATACTTCCTGGCTGTGTGAGCTGGGCAAGTCACTTCACCCTGTTTGCCTCAGTTTCCTCATCTGTCAAATGAGCTGGAGAAGGAAATGGCAAAACCCTCCAGTATCTTTGCCAAGAAAACTCCAAATAGGGTCATAGAGAATCAGACATGACTGAAAAATGACTGGTTAAACAAAGTTACTTTAACTTCTCTGTCCCTCAGTTTCCTCATCCGTAAGATGGGAAAGGTTGGACTAGATCAGGAGTGAGGAACCTGCAGCCTCAAGGTTACAAGTGGCCGTCTGGGTCTTCAAGTGAGGCCCTTCGACTGAATCCAAACTTCACAGAACAAATGTCCTTAATAAAAGGATTTGTTTTGCAAAACTTGGACTCAGTCAGAAGGCCAAACCCAAGGACCTAGAAGGCCACATGTGGCCTTGAGGCCGCAGGTTCCCCATCCCTGGACTAGATAGTCCATTAGGTAAAGAGAGCTGCCCAAAGTCAGAAAAGTAGTGAGGAGCCAGGCTGGGACTTGAACCCAGGTCCTCTGATTTCAGAGCTAGCATCAGGCTGCCTCGTAGGCCAAGAGCCTCTGGATATTGGTGGTAATATTTTCAGTGATATTAATATCATTAAATTAATGGATTGAAAAGAAGCAAGCTCCTTTGGGCCTTCGTTAATGAAGCAGCTGGGTGATGTAGCGTCTAGAGCACTGATCCTGGAAGCAGGAAGGTTTTAATTCAAGTCCTGCCTCAGACACTTACCAGACATGCAAGCTCTGAGCAAGTCATTTAATCTCTTCTGCCTCTGTTTCTTCATCTGTAAAATGGGATTGATCATAGTACCTAGCTCACAGGGCTGGTGTGAGTCTCAAGTGAAATAATTATTTAGTGCATGTCACAAACCTTATAGCACTCCATAAATGGTACCCCTTATTATTACTACCAGGGCTGGAAACATCCAGAAGACTGTCACCTCGTTGGAGGCTGGAGAGCATGTCACTTGAACCCTGGGTGAAAGAACTGAGTACTGGAGACTGGGACTGGAGGTTGGACTTTGGGGTGGGACACACAGACACACACACACAGAGACACATACACAGATACATAGACACAGACACACAGACATACACACACAGGCACACAGACACACAGACACACACACACACAGATACATAGACAGACACACAGACATACACACACAGGCACACACACACACACACACACACACACACACAGAGGATTAAACATACCTGTCAGTCTCTAGCCCCAGGCAGCTGTTACCTCCCAGGCAGGGGTAATCAGGTGTCTTCTAGTGTCTGAAGGGGTGGCATGTGTAAGAGGGACTGGCTAGGTTGTTCTTCTTGGTTCTAGAGAACAGACCCAGGCACAATGGGGATGTGATGGGGAGGAGTGGCAGGGAAACAGATCTGGGCTCCATGTACAGGGAAATGCTTCCTCCCAGTGAAGGCTGTCGTGAGTGCAATGGGTTGCCTGGGCAGGGGTGGGGGGGAGTGGGTTCCCCCTCATAGGAGACTTCGAGCAGTGATTGGAGGACCCTTGTTGGCGATGTGTGGGGGTGGGGGATAAGTGTTCCTGTTAAGATGCAGATACAAACAGGAGTCTCCAGAAGTCCCCTGAGAATCTGGGGGTATCTGAGGGGCTTTGGGGTACCCAGTCATCCCTACAGCCCCTCTTACACTTTTGTCAAGTCCTGTTAGCACTCCATTTTGAAGGCACACTGAAGGAAGACATTCCTCTGATGTCTGAAATGAGAGTGCTTTGAGAAAGCCAGTAGGATGGGGGAGGAAGAGAAGTCAAGCAAGTTGTCCTATTTCTCCCAGCAGATGACTGAGCTTGATCAGAATACATCACCTCCATGGACCTCAGTTACTTGATCTGTAAAATGGAACAGATAGCCTTGAAAGTTACCCTTCCAGCCTAGATCTATGATCTTGGGATCTTTGGCCCTGGTCCTGGTCACCAGCATTTCTTGCCTCAGCTGGGGAGAGGGAAGAGGAGGTGGGAGACAAGGGGAAACAGGGGTCACTCACATGGGTCCCTGGTTCAGGAAGGTTGTTTTGGGGGGCCTGGGTCTGTCATGGGTACAGCTGGCTAGCATTGGGAGGAGGCTAGAAATGAGGAAGGCCCTTGTGTGGGGATAGTGTTACTGAGCTAATTCCACTCTCCTAGAAAAGGGAAGGGAAAACACATGGAAGGTGAGCAGAGGGGAGACAGAGAAGATGGTACAGACTCAACACAGCAGGCACTTATTAAGTGCCTACCGTATAGTAGTAGCTGGCACACAAACATAAGGAGCTTTCGTTCTACACATAATTAGATAAGCTGATTCAAAATACAAGGCCTTTCCATCGGGCATGGGAAAGGAGCTCCAGCAGTTTGGTTACATGGGAGCAGGGCGAAGAGGAAGATCAGGAAAGGTGTAGAGGACTTGGCATGAACTGAGTCATGAAGAGACATAGGGATTCCAGGAGGTGGACGTGATGGAGAACATTCCAGGCATGAGGCACAGAGTGTGCAAAGTCATGGACATGGGAGGTGGAATGTTGTGACTGGGGATAAGCAAATGGGCTAGGCTGGGGAAAACGTGTCAAAGAGAAGCTGGAGCCAGGCTGTGAAAGGCTGTAAATGCTGAACAGACAGGTTCGCATCTTATTGTAAGAGGAGCTGGGAAGGCAAAGCTTCTTCAGAAAGCGAGGGATGTGGGGAGACCTGTCTGTGTCTTTGGAATAGCCCTGTGGCAGCTGTAGGTAGGAGGAGCCTGGAGAGAGGAGAGACTGGCCCTAAGGAGATCTTTGTGGCCTCAGGGAGGAAAAAACCAGAGGTATTATGGGAACCCTTCTCATTGTTCTTCATCTAAGGCTTCCCCACTCAGAGTGAATGTAAATAGCAACTGTTTCTGTTTCGGCTAGAACACCTAAGGGTCTTCTCCTCCCAGATTGATTTTTTTTGACTGGATAGAGGCCATTCTCTGCCTCATTTCTTACCTAGCCTTAACCACTGAATGGATGTTGCCTCGGTCAAATTGAGACCTGTTAGAGACCTTAGCTTAAAAAGGCCAAGGTCTCCCACTGCATCCAGGGCCATTTCCAGTCCTGATCTATATCTGGCCACTGGACCCAGATGGCTCTTGAGGAGAGAGTGAGGCTGGTGACTTTGCACTGACCCCCTCACTTAAATCCAATTCACTTGCATGTCATGGCATCGCCTCCCTGAAGTCACGGTGACGCCTCCCTCACATCATGGTCCTCTTCAAGAACGAAGGACAAACAACAACAGCTGAAAGGATTACTGTGACTTCAAGTGGTTTGGGAGCAGGTGGTTAGGCTGAGTGTGCAATGATGTTGTAAAGATTCATTCAGGAGTCAGAAATATCAGGACTCCTGCCTCTGACACCTACCACGTGCCCTGGCAAATTCCCTCTGGTCCTAAGTTTCCTCACCTGTGAGATGGGGGCAACGAAATATGTTCCCAGGCATCTTGGGAGGCTCAAAGAAGCTCACATACATGAGCGTCTTGTCAGCTCTAAAGCATAATATACAATTCTATCATTGTTCCTCATTACTATTACCACCACCAGTAATGTACCTTTGTAGGAAACTTTCTTGATTGGTGGAAAGAATGGCTGCTCAGTGTTAAATGCCTGCACGAGGGGCAGAGTTGGCAAGAACTTGGAAGAGAACAGACTTTCTAGTTTCCAGTTTTGAAGGAGTACATACTTGGTTCCAGAAGAGTTCTCTGTATGGAAAGAAAAGCCATTGAGAATCAGCCAACGTGTAGAAAAGCATGCTCCTGATTTTCATCTAATCTTCCTAGACACAAGGAATTTCACCTTTGGTGGGACTGAAGACTCTCTTGGTTGGGTTCTGAAGAGCTCGTCCCAAGTTAGCTCCAAGATCAGTTGGTAGAGCAAGTTTCATCACTGTCCATCAGGAGAGTTAGCTTTGTTAACAAGAAATCCCTTTCCCTCCTCCCAGCTGGTGGCTTTCTATGTGTGTACAGCACACCAGCCAGGGGAACTCTACAGGCCCATCGTACTCAGGGAACCCAAAGGAAAGAGTTTTGTCTTGGGTCAGAGGCACATACTCATACAAGGGGACTGTGGAGGTCATGGAACACCAAACGCCTGCGAGGATAAGGTCAGCCTGCTCCAGAAGTCTGGAAAGAACGTCTCTGCCCGAGGCAGCTAGAGACGCAATCACTGCGCTGGAAATCATTCAAGGACCTGAGGGCAGAATTATGGCGAAAATAACTAGCAAAGAGATACTTACAGGGAGGGGGAAGGAAGCAGAGATGCTCACTCCCCAACTGATTGGAAGCCTGGCTGACAGTGTGTTCTGACCAACATGCCTGCCTGTCCTACTTCAGCTCTTCCCCTATTGGCAGGCTGTAGTCAGACCCAGATCTGAGTAATAGAAAAAAGGCATCCCAGAATGTCATTAAAGAATCACAGAATCAAAGGCTGACAAGGGACCCCAGAGGTCATCCATCTTGGACCCGCCCCCTGAACAGTGGACTTAATGCTTCCTGATCTTTGGGACAGTTTTGATTTTGGCTTTGGGAATCCATCACCTCACAAGATGCCTTCAACATAGCAGGAAATTAATGTAAAACTTACTGAATTCACTATAAATGAATCAAATTGACCAAGATTCCCCAGTCAGACTACCCCAACAAGCAGCTGGCCACCCTCAGCTTGAGGCTCTCATTGAGAGCTTATAAGGCAATCCCACTCCACTTTGGGTGACTCTGACTGGGGTGTGGGGGGGTCCTGACATCCAAGCCTAAGTCTGCCTCTGTGCAGCTCCCGTGCAGAGGACAAGCCCAGTTCTTCCCAAACGAGCCAAGCAGAATGAATCTATTCCTTCTTTTCCATGATTGCCCTTCAAAAGCCAGAAGATGGTGAGCATATCCCGCCAGAATGTTCTCTTCCTGGGCTAACCACCCCAAGTTTGTCCTTGTATGGTGTCTTTCCTAATTCCTTCCTTCTCTTGATTCATCCTCTTCGGGGAACTTTTCAGCTCATCACTGAGCTTTGTAAAATGCACTGCCTAGAACATGCATATGGTACTCCAGATGTATTCTGACCAGTTTGTAAGAGAACAGGACTATCACTTTCTTGATCCTGGACATTGCTGCATACTTTTCTCTAAGATGGCATTAGCTTTCTTGGCTGCTATCACAAGGCTGTTTCATGTTGATCTTGTGGTCCACTAAAGCCCCCAAATCCTTTTCACAGAAACTACTCATGCCTCCCCCATCTTATATTTGTTGAGATTGATTTCTGGAACTGGGGTGTGAGATTTTATACTTATCATAATTAAATTTCTTCATATTATGTTGCATCCATACTTTTAGCTTACCAAAATCTTTTTGGATCCTGATTCCATCATCCAAAAAACTGCTATGTCTCACCAAACTTCTTGACACCTGAAGATTTGACATAGATGTCTTCTATGACTTCATCTAAGTAATTGATTTTAAAATGTTAAGTAACAGATTCCATGGGCATTCTATTGAAGAGGTTTCTAGGTGACACAGTGGATAGAAAGCTGGCTCTTAAATTAGGAAAACTAGTTCAAATATGACCTCAGACACTCACTAACTGTGTGACCTTGGGCAAGTCACTTAACTGCTGTCTGCCTCAGTGTCCCCACCTATAAAATAGAGACAATAATAGGACCTACCTCTCAAGGATGTTAGAGCATAAAATGACATAACATTTGTGCAGTGCTTTTCAAAGTTTAAAGTGCTACACAAATGCCAACTATTATTATTAAAGACCTTCCAAGTTGAAATTTAATCATTGACAACTATTTTTTGGATCCAGCCAATCACCCATTTATGAATCCAACTAACTGTACTGTGTGCCTCACCCATCTCTCTCCCTCTTTTCCACGAGAAAACCATGAGGAACTTGACAAAATGCTTTGCTGCAATCTAGGTATTTATAGCCTACCCATTCTCTACCAGCCTAGTAATCCTGTCAAAAAAGGAAATATGGTTAGTCTGGCATAGTCTGTTCTCAATAGTAATGATGCTAGAATTTTGACAGGAAAAGATGTCAAGCTCACTGCTTTAGGGTTTGTAGTCTCTCTCTCTCTCTCTCTCTCCCTCTCCCTCTCTCTCTCTCTCTCTGCCTTCTTCCTATCCTGTGGCACCCCCATTGTTCTCAAGAATTTTTCAGAAGTCACTCTCTACAGCTCAGCAATGATAGTCACTGGGTGTTTTTTTTTTCAGTACCCGAGCATGTCATTCAGTCCTGGCTTCATTCAAGATTCAGCTCAAATCCTATCTCTCTCAGATTACCTCCATCTATTCTGTACTTATCTTGTATGTACCTAGCTATTTACATATTGACTTCCTGTTAGAATGCAAGATTCTTGAGAGCAGGGACCATGTTTTTGCTTTTCTTTGTATCCTCAGCATTTAGCACAGTGTCTAGCACATAGTAGGTGTTTAATAAATGCTTGTTTATGGACTGACTGGACCAAGTGATGCAAACTCACCAAGTCTACTTGGAATTCTCTCATCATCTCCCTACTCATCTTTGGTTTCCCCTACATTTTAGCCATTTTTTTGTTCCGTCCTTTCTAGTCCAAAAGTCATTCCCCTTGAAGAAAACAGAAGCAGAAGAATCATGGGATCATGGGCTTAGATCTGGAAGTAACCTTAGAGTTCAAGTCCAGGCCCATCGTTTTTACAGATGAGGAAACTGAAGCCCAAAGAGGTTTAGTATCTTACCCTAGATCACACAGGTCACTATAGTAGGATTTGAACTCAGGTCCCTGATCCCAAATTCAGTGCTTTCACTACTGTATCACACTGCTGTCCCTGGAGCAACTCCACTTCTCTCTGTTTTCATTTATCTTTATCCTACAGACCTTCAGTAGTGGTCCTAGTCCTTCTTAAGTCCTCCCTAGTATTACCTAGTATCACTAAAGGGTTTCCCCTTTTATTGTTCTTTGCTTTCCTTGACAGGCTTGACTCATTCTGAATTTTAGCATTCCTCACACTGTTCTTATGGGGCCATGCCCCATTTTTATTTCCAGGCTTCATTGTGTACCCTTGCTTCCATCTTCTGTCCTTATAACTTTTAAAATCCAAGTTGTTGCCAGTCTAGTGATCATTCTTTTTGGAAGAGAAACAAAGTAAGAGTTGAGTAGTTCTGCCTTCTCACAGCCATCTATCCTCCTCCTCCTGCTCACATCAATGATCTCACCCACTTTTAAATTTTAAATGATATTAAAATGAGATGTTATAATAATTATAGTAATAATAATATCCAGGTACTTCATCTCTTCTCGTCCCTAACACAGGTCAAAACAAACGAGTAAACTCCTTTTATTGTCCTCAAGATTGACCACCAGCCTCGGCTCATTCAGGGCTTCAATACTTCTGACGCAAATCTTGCAAGATCACAATATTCTTTTACACTCATTCTCACTTGCCCTTGCTTTCATCTTCTACACATCTTTGAAAGGCAAAGTTTGCCAAAGAGCTCCCTATGCATCAACATCAGTCTTTTCAGGCAGCTCCTACCATTTCTGCTCACATCCTAAGATTTTATTCTTGAGCACTTCCCATCCCTTTTTGGACAGCTGCCCCCTGAAAAATAGCAGGCTAATGGATACTAAGATCCCATCTGTCCCTTCTCTGAATGCTTTGAAATCAGCTTTCTGCGAACCCAGGTTGCCTAGTATGGCTAATTTTCCTTTCCTCTATCATTCTTAACTTTGATGGAGTCATCGCTTGCCTCCAAATCTCCCATCATTTCTGTTTCAGCAACAAGAGCATCTCTGCATATGTCTATGACAGACAGTACATAGTTTGATAGATAAAGAAATTCTAGAGTGATCCATCCAGTAGCAAGGTGAGATGGGCTGTGAGAGGATCTGGGTGGAACTTGGTCCTCGAGTTGGTAAAATCTCTTGTATGTGTTTGTGCACACATGTATGTACACAAATATACATTTATATATGTAGATACATTGATAGATGTGAATGTGTCAATATTTATGTCTGGGGCACAAGGGGAGGGAGGAGTAAAGGATGACTCTTGTGGTTACAAATCATGGTAACTGGAAATATGGTGGGTCACTCAAAAATAACTGGGAAGTTAGGAAGGGTGGGATGGGTTTGGGAGGAAAGGTGATTTTATTTACATATAAATATGTGCATATATACACAGAATCCTCTTCCAGCATTTTGCTCCTCTCAAGGTGACATGGATACCGGTTGTCATAGCAGCAACTCCAATATCGCCCATGGGAAACTGTGACATCAGGTAAGAAGTGCACCCCAGGTGGTGGGAGGTGGCTGCTTTGGGGGAGGTGATCTGGAGGACAAAATCCAAAGTGTCTCTTCGATGTGAGAAGAGGTGGCCAAAAACAGAACTTCCCATTGAATGTGTCTAGACCCATGGAAACTGGCAAAGGTACTTGAGCTCTCCCAAAGAAATCTGTTTCCTTGGGATGTTCTCTCATTCAGTCAACACACATTGATTAGGCACTTACTGTGTGCAGATCGATCCCAGCAGATCAAATTGCGTTGTGCTATCAATCAATCAAAAAGGATTTATTAGGAACCTACTACACACCAGACATTATGGCAGGTTATGAGGATACAACAACAAAAAAATTCATTCCTTTCTTAAGGAGCTTACATCCTATTAAGCAAAATAGTACATATTCATATAAATTACTATAGAATATATACAAAGTGACTGAGAGGTTCTAGCAGGCAGGGGAATCAGGAAGTTAGGGATTCTACCAAGAAGAGATAAAGAGGATGCTCCAGGTAGAGAGGACAACTTCTACAAAGGCTTGGAGGTGGAAATGGGATACTGTATAAGGGGAGAGCAAGCAGATCAGGATGACACCAACATGGCACTCATAAAGGGGAGTCGTGGGCAATAAACCTTCCAAGACATGCTGGAAGAAGGTCTAGAAGGGGTTTAAATGCCAATGAGAGACATTTGTATTGGATCCCAGAGGCACTGCTACTTCCCGAGGAGGAGAGTGACAGTCAGAATAGAGCTTTAAGACTATCAGTTTGGCAGCTCTGGGGAGGATGGCCTGGAGGAGGGAAATCAATGAAGAGGCTATTTATTGCACTATTCCAGGTGAGAGGGGATGAGATGGATTGGAGGGACTGGACATAGAGTGAAGGAAAAGTCAAGGATGTCTCTTGAAGTTGCAAATCTTGGTCACTGAAGGATAGTGGTGTCCTCAAAAGGAATAGCTAAGTTAAGGGAGGGAGGGCTTGGGGAGAAAGATCATGAATTTTGTTTTGGACAGGTTGAGTTTGAGATGTCTACAGGATAGACATTTGAAAAATCCAATAGGCAGCCAGAGACGCAGGACTGAAGCTCAGGGTTGAGATCAGGGCTAGATACCCAGATCTTCAAGTCTTCTACATGGATGAGAGAAGAAAATTCATGGGAGCTACTGAGCTAAGAATGGAAGACAATGGGAATCTTACATTGGTAAGAATGCAGAGAGAAGAACAGAGGCCCTGGACTGAGCTTGGGGTTTCAGCCACAGTTAGGAAGCATGATATGGATGATGAACCAGCAAAGGAGATTGAGAAAGAGCAGCAAGAGAGGCATGAAGGGAATGAGATATAACCCATGTCTCAAAAACCCAGAGAGGAAAGAGTAGTCAACAGCATCAAATGGTGGAGAAAGGTCAAGAAAGATGGGAATGGAGAAAGGCCACTGAATTTGGCAATTAAGAGATCATTGGTAACCGTGGAGAAAGCAGTTCAGCTGAATGATGAGGTCGGCAGGCAGACTGCAGAGACTTGAAGAGTGAGAAAGGAGCAAGTGGAAGCCACCATGTTGACAGCAATTTCAAAGAGTTTAACTGATAGGAGGAGAGATAGAGGATTATCGTTCCAGAGAAAGGCGATATGAAGAGAAGGCTTTTTGAGAGTGACAACACTTGAGTGTGTTTGTAGGCAGCAGGGAAGAAACCAGTAGGCAGGGAGAGAATGGAGATGAGACAGAGAGATGGACAAACAGGAATAGAGAGGCAGAGAAATAGAGGGGGAGGGAGAGACACAGACACAGAAACAGAGACAGAGACAGAGAGGAGAGATGCAAAAAGAGCTCAAGAGATAATGATTGCAAGGGGCCATCTTTGAGAGAAGACAGGAGAGGGTGGCAGTAAGGGTATATATAGAGAGAGGGGTCACCTTTGGAGAGGAGTGGGGCCATCTCCTCATTCAGAACTACCATAAAGGAGGAGAGGATGAGTGAGAGATGCTTGAGGGATGCTAGGGGCTACAGAAGACAGAAAGTTTGGAGAAGTGAATCTTTGTCCTCAGAGAGCATACTGTCTAATAGCAGCATGATATAGTCTGGAAGCAGCCTCTTCCAGTAGCAAAAGCCTGGACTTAGAGTCAGAAAAGGCTGGGTTTGGAATTTGCCTCTGACATACAAGTAACAATGAGGCAGCCTCCCTGACCCCTGGTTTGCTCACACGTGCATTAAGTAGGGACAAAAATAGGGCTGTTGTGAGGGCATCCGTGAAGTGCTATGTGCGTCATGATTGTCATAAGAATGATGACGATGACTTAAAAGGGGCCCAGTGGCAGGGGCGGGGGGAGCAGAGGAGGGTTGTTCCCATCAGCTGGAACCTTGTGTGCTGGCTCCATCTTGCCCTCAGGATAAAGGATGCACTCCCGCTTGCCTTTAAAGCCCTTCCCAGGCTGTCTCCAGCCTATCTTTCTGGGCTTCCTGCACATGCTCCCCTGTGCACACCCACACTTCTGCCAAACTGGCAGGAAATGTCATCTCTCAGCTCTGCACAGACCTCACACCTGGAATACACTCTCTCCTCATCTCTGCTTTTTAGAATTCATAACCCCCTTCAAAGCTCAGATCGAAAGCTATGTCTTATATATAGGAAAAGTATACTGACTCCCCAACTCCTGCTAGCCAGACCCTCCCCAATTACTTTGTATTTGTTTTGCATTTATCTATGTCTAGGTGGCTTCCCTCCATAGAATGTGAGTTCCTTGAGGGCAGGGACTATTTCACTTTTGTCTTTGTGACCCCTGTGCCTAGCACAATGCCTGGCACTAAGCAGACCATTATTAAGTGCTAGCAAATGTGTAAATTTGCCCACAACCCTCTCTTCCTCAGTCCAATTGGAGCCTGCTCCTTCCCTCTCCTTATCTCTCCCTGCCTCAGCTTCCCCCACCCCAAACCCCAGCCTGCAGACCAGCATTCAGAGACATTCTCCCTTTCAAGACAGCCTGTCAGGTCCATTTTAATTTGATTTCATTTGGATAAACATGTTGGGGGCAGGGTGGGAGTACACACAGCATCTTGTCAATGATCTAGAGCCCTGCATCCACCAGCGATGTCTGTCTCCCAGGACTCTCGGGTTCAGGGGGGCTCTGAGCTCTTTCCCCAGAATGCTGGGGGTGGGGGAGGGTGGTCAGTGCCTTGGGAGCCTGGGATAAAGCTGTTACAAGGCTCTCCTGGAGCTCCCAGCCCAGAGGGAATATGTCAGGCTCAGACGCTTCCACTGCAGTTACAGCTAGGTAACAAGACAGATGGGCTTCCAGCTCGCAGCTGACAAGCACCTTGCCTGGGCTCCATCTCCCCTCCCTCCCCACTCCTGCCAGCCCCCAAGCAGAGAAGCTGAAGTTGGGCCACGTGACCTCCAACGCGTGCCCCACCTCTCCATGCCTACTCCAAGGGGTTGTTGCGGTGGAAAAGAGGAGAGGAAATGGACAGAGTCATGGAAAGAAAGTGGAAGAGGGCAAAGGAAGAGGATCCTAGGAGGAGAAACCAAGAAGCTAGGAAAAGACCCAAATACTGTAAGTGTATAAGAGACAGTGGCGACCTTCCCCTCCCCCTTCATTCCCTCCCCTTCCCTTCATCCCGTCCTCCCCCCTTTCATCCCCTCCCCACTTCAAGCTTGCCCTTCCACAGCGTCAGAAGACCTGGGTGCAAATGCTGCCCCAGTGACTTACCGTCTGCATGGTCTTAGCCAAGTCACATCACTTCTCTGGGCACTAGGAGGTTGAGCTGGAGCACCACTGTGGCCCCTTATAGCTTTAGGTCTCTGATCCTAAGCCCCTCCACCCAGCCACCCACCGATTACACAGGGCTTGGTATGAGGGGTCCTGAAGAGCCGGCTGGGGGCCGCAGCCACTTTAGGCCTGTCCACTGTTAGTCCTTCCTTGGTACTGGGGAAGGCCACCTTCTAATCTTCCCAAACAATGTTTTTTTCTAAATTATTTTGTTAAAATGAATGTTGAAAAATTTCTTTACATGTAATTGGAACAGATAGAACACTATTTACCCAAATAAAGAAATAATTTGGTTGAACCAGACCGTCTTCAACAGGCTGGAGTGGAGGGTCAAGGAGAAGGCAGGAGCACCGGCTAGAATCAAAGACACAGTGCCTGACACATAGTAGGTGCTCAAGGAATTCATGGTGATTGAGCCGTTGATCTGTCTGCTTATATAGCCCCTGGGGATGGAGTAGGGGAAGGAGGCAAAGTTGGAACTCAGCTCATTGTTCACACTGCCCCCCCCCCATAATTGGATTATCCAGTAGGTAAAATTTGTCAGTGCCCATTCAACTAATTCAATTCAGTTAAGCCATACAGTGTTCAAGGTGTTGTATAAAGAGTTAAAAAAACAACAAAAAACCAATTTCTGCCCTCAAGGAGCTTATGCTCCACACAAACACAAAGCAATTTGAGAAGGAACAGAGCTCTAAAAACCAGGAAGATGAGGGAAGGCTTCATGGAGGAGGGTACAAGGATTCTGAGAGTCAGGGGTGAGAAGGTACAGAAGGAGGGCCTGTGCAAATGCACAGAAGTGAGAGATCACATGAGAGTTTTGCTAGAATGCAGAATGTGTCCAGGTGGGTCACATGGAATAGAGCTGAAAAAGGGAGCCCCCAGAGGGCCTTGAATGGCAAGCTAAGGACCTTGTCTTCTACCCTACAAGCACTAGGGACCCACTGAAGGTTGTTTTTCACATGTGTGTGTGTGTGTGTGTGTGTGTGTGTGTGCGCGCACGCGAGTGTGATATTAGCAAAATGGAAGAGGAGCACAAGGACAGCTATGAACTCTGGGTGTCCTGGGGCCTGGCTTTACATACTTCCAGGAGAGCCGAGGAGCTGAGCCAGAGGAATACAGTAAACTGCCATTTGCTAGTCGCTCCCCCTCCCCCATCCTCATCAGTCATCGTCGGTCTTCCCCACCGCATCCTCATCTGCCCTGCATCTGTCACAGGGCTCTTGAGAGGACTGACTGGGCTAATGTCCTGGGAAGGCTCTTTGGGAGCTGTCACTCAGGAAAGAGAAATTAGGCATTGCTCCTACCATGATTTTCCACATGGCAGTGCAGTCTAGTGGATGGCCAGAATCGGGAAGACTTGTCTTCAAGACCTGATTTCTGCCCAATGGCGATGTGACCATGAGCCAGTCAATTAACCTCTTGGAGCACCAGGTAGGTTTCTAAGACTGTAGGTTGCAAAGCAGTTGCCTCTCAGCATTGGCAGAGAGTTTGCTCACTGGGAATTCCCTATCCCCCCTATTTCCCCCACATTGTCCAGCCCACTTCTGGCATCCTTAGGCCACCCCCTATGCCTTCAGCCCTAAGCTTTCACAAACTCCCCACTTCCTCAAGTCTGTAAATTTAGAACAAACCTGCCCAACCACCACCCTTCTAACTCCCAAGCTACAGTGAGTAGTGTGAGGCCACGGCCATTGTCTCTGCCTTCGAGCCTCTGAAGAGTTGGCACTGAGAAGGGGCTTAGATTTGTTCTGCTTGGCCCCAGAGCCCAGAACCAGAGCCAACGGGTAGAATCTGTAAAGAGGCAAATAAGGTCAGAAAAAACTTCCTAACGATGAGAGCTGTCCACAAAGTGGAACAGGTTGCCCTGAGAAATAGTGAGCTCTTCCTTTCTGGAGGTCTTCATATGGAGGCGGGATGCCCTGGGAGATGTAGAGAAAGGATTCCTGTTTTGGTCTGGGTAGAACTAGCCGGTACCGGGGGCCTCTCCTTGTTCTGTAATTCTCTGCTTTCTGTCCTTGGACCTCTTAATCTTCTCCTGACATCCCAGGTCCTTCTTTTGGTGCAATTGAACAAAGATCTACCATGGAGCCCAATCCCTCTTCCACACATACTGCCAAAGGGTTTCAAAGGCTGACCTGGGATGTTCCCTGGAATGTCCTTTTCCTTCCTCAGTCCAAGTGATAGCCAATCAGGCAGCTACTATTCAGAACAGAGGATATGAAATGCCCAAGAATATTTACAACTTAAAGAATCATAGACAGAGCTGAAAAGGATCTTAGAAACCATCAAGTCAAACCCTCTCACTCCCCAGATGAAGAAACCGAGAACCAGTGACCTGCCCATGGTCACATTGCTGGTAAGGGTCTGAGGTGGGATTTGTGCTCAGATCCTCCTAACTCCAAGTTCAATGCCCAATCCGCTACCACAGGTATCAGCAGAGCCCAAACTCTCGTTCCTAGCCTAAGAATATAGTACATTGTTTTGTCTGGTCCTCCCTGGCATCTCTTATGATCTGGTCCAACTGGCCTTCCCTTCCTGAATCAGGCCCCTCTTCCTCCCAGTCTAGTTTTTCCATGGTTCTTTAACTCTAATCACCTTCCCAGTCATGATCAGACCACATCTAAGGTACTAGTCTAAGGTGCTATTCCATTCTGGGCATGATATTTTAGGAGAGATACTGACTAGCTGGAAAATAACCAGAACAGGGCACCCAGGAAGCTGAAGTATTATGAGATCATATCCCACGAGGAAGGATTGAAAGAACTGGAAAAGGCTCAGGGACAACCTGAAAGCTGTCTTCATATAGTTAAACAGTTGTCCTGTGAAAGAGGGATTGGCCTCATCCTGTTTAGCTTCAGAGCTATGAGCAATAAGGGGAAATTGCAGAAGTAAACTGAGACTTGATGTCAGGAAAAACTTCTTAATCATTGGAGCTGTCCAAAAGGTAAAGGAGCTGCTTCCAGGAGTGATGGGCTTATCATTACTGAAAGTCTTCAAGCAGACACCAGATGATATTTAGTGTGTTATAATGGAGATGCTTTCTAGAGCATGGATGGGATCAGATGGCTGGCTTCTGAGCTCTCTTCCAATTGTGAAATTCTGGGCTCTAGCCTTCCTGCCTTTCCCTCTCTACCTCGTAATGATAATGACAATAATAGCTAATGTGGATATAAATTTTGAAAGCTTGCAAAATGCTTTAAATGTATTATCTTACTGGATCTTCACAACCCCGTGAGGTAGGTGGCTTTATAACCCCCATTTTTTAGATAAGGAAACTGAGGTTGAAACAAATTAAGTGATTTGCCGAGAGTCATAGAGTTAAGAAGTATCTGAGGCAGGATTTGAACTCAGGTTTTCCTGTCACCAAACCTCGTGCTCTATCCACAATGCTCTATGGGTAAAGGAATATGGCTGCTGCAATATTATAAACCCCTTATTCTTGAGGAATCGTTTCAGCCAGGCTCAGCCCTCTTGGACCCTGTGCCATGAAATGATCCTTCCTTTCTCTT
Organism: Trichosurus vulpecula; assembly: GCF_011100635.1. Taxonomy (NCBI): domain Eukaryota; kingdom Metazoa; phylum Chordata; class Mammalia; order Diprotodontia; family Phalangeridae; genus Trichosurus; species Trichosurus vulpecula. The sequence continues at coordinate 14,394,784 of NC_050579.1, forward strand.
ACCACAAGTTGAAACTATCTGGGTTATAGACATACATTTAAAATGTGGGAGTTCCAACTCTTCTGGGGAAAAATGGAATTATACAATGAAACTGATTAAAATGTCCACACTCTTTGACCCAGACATCCCATTGCAAGACAAATGCCCCAAGGAGATCATTGATTTAAAAAAAAAGGAAGAGAGAATGGTCTCATATCCAAAAAATCTTCATAGCAGCCCTTTCTGTGGTAGCAAAGAACTGGAAAGAAGATGCCCATTGATGAGGAAAAGGCTGAATGAACATGAAGATAATGGAATATTATTGTGCTGTAAGAAACAAGGAATGTGATGAATGCCGAGAAGCGTGGGAGGAAGTCGTGTGCATTGATGCAAAGTGAGGTGAGCAGAACCAAGGAAATGCTAAACAGTGACTTATGAGGATGGATGAATAGGGAAAGAAGAGTGACAAGTCCATTAAAACCAAATGCCAGGAAATCACAATGACCAAACTTGGCCTGAAGGAAGAGCTTTGAGCCGGTGCTCCCTTCTTTTAAGAGGTGGGGGCTGTGCTTCTAATGTCAGACTTCTTGGATATATTGGCTCTGGGAGGGGCAGGAGGAGGCATGCACTGAAAAATAATGAGTGAATGAAACAATTGCTACTTTCAAGTAGCTTACATTTAATCTAGGTATAATGTCTTTGTTAAAAAATGTCTTATTTTAACATTTTTTGTTTTCAGTTCTGAATTCATTGTCTCTGTCTGTCCTCTTTCTCTCTCTCTCTCTCTCTCTCTCTCTCTCTCTCTCTCTCTCTCTCTCTCTCTCTTCTCACCTCCACCCATCCATTGCAAAGGCAAGAGATGGGATTTCTAGGCATAATTCTACGAAGAAGTAAACTGGAAGTCTCTTTATCTCCCTGGGTCTCAGTTTCTTCATCTGTAAAAGATGACCTGTGAGCTCCAGTTGCAGATCTATGAGTTCATTGTCTGTGTTCGCTAGGTTTTGTCCTATCAGTCTTCCTGTGGTATAAGGACTCCTTGCCCAGGGCCTCTTCTTTCTCCCCAGTACCAGGAGGCCCCAAGCTGGAACCTGGGAAGGCCCCCATGGCCCTGCTGTCTTAGCTAAGGCACCTAGAGGAGAAGAGGCTATGACAGACAGGGAATGAACCTGTTCCTTACCACTGCCTTGGACAGGGAGCTGAGTCAGGGTGAGAGAGGAGCTTCCCAGATGAGGCTTAGACTGCCTCAGCCAGGGTTAACCTAAGGACAGCTCTGGGGTTCTGTGTATTTGACAGCCTTATCCACATGCCCTTTATTTTACTTTTCCCTTTAATTCCCAAGTAAAGCTTTTTAAACACTAACTGTCTCTTGGTTGAATTATAAAGCCAGCATTTGCTGACTCTCTGGTCCCCAGGCCTGGTGCTAGTAGATGTAAGGGGAGGAGAGAGAACTGAAGCCTCCCCCCCATAGGGCTGGGACCTTGGGGAAGGGGTTGTCACCTATGGGAGTCACAGAAGATATTTCTTCACAATTACTCAAATGGTTCCACCTTTCACTCAACCAGTGTCAAAAAGAATGGGAAGATCCCTTAGCAGTTGCCCAGTCCAAACGCCTCATTTTACAGAGGGGGAAACTGAGGCCTGGAGAAGGGAAGTGACTGACCCAAAGTCACTTGGGCAGGAAGTAGTAGAGCTGGGCTCTGATCTCCAGTTCTGGGTCTCAAATCCAGTGTGCCATGCTAGAGCTGGAATGTGCTACAGCTGGAATGGCCATTGGAGAGGATCTGACAGGGGAGGGGGAACTAGAAGAAGCTGACCCGGGATCTGTGACTGTGTCTTATGACAGCTGTACTTCTACTAATAGAATTGGTTTCTTTTGCAGTCCCATGTATTTTATTTTATGCATTTAACAACATTATACCAAGAAGGGGCCAAAGGCTTCACCAGTCTATCTTCCCAAAGGGTCCAGTACAAACAGAAGATGAAGAATCCCTGGTCTAGTCCAACTCCCCCATTTTACAGATGGGAAAATTGAGATCTAGTGAGAGGAAGTTTAATAGCCTGGGTCACACATGTGCATCGAGCACATCTGGCATCCAACCCCAGATTCTCTGGAAACCCATCCAGGGCCACTGACCACTGGGCCAGCTCCTAAGAGTTGCTGCCTCCTTGCTTCCCCAACCTGGCTCCCTTCCAGCACTGGCCCTCCAGTCCTCAAACAGAGTCGGACCTTCTGTGGCCTCAGTGGCCAAGCTGAGGGGCCCAGATGACCTGCAAGGTCTCTCTGATGCCTGCAGAGACAGACCAGCTCCTGGGGAGGGAAGGAAGGAGTTGGCCTCCCCAGCTGCTGAGTCTGTCTCCTCGTTCATCCCCCTTCCCCCCAGGGTCTAGGTCGTGAATCCTGGCAAGGGCGCTGGTTACCCTCGGAGAGAGCTGCTGCCTTGGTCACTGGCTCAGGGAGAAGAAGAGCTTTTGTCTCCCAGGCTGCAGGAGCGCTTCCCTTTCCTTCCGCATGAATCATGTGTGGGTAGGTTTATTTTCTCAAGCAATTTCACTAAATGCAATGGGGCGGGCAGGCCCGCCCCCAGAGGAGCAGCCAGAGGGAGGGAGGGGGGGAGGGAAAGGGGAAAGAGGAGGGGGAGAGGGAGGCTGAGGACTGGATTGTCATTCCCAAAGGCTATTAGCGTGAAAGCAGCAGCCTCCCTTCTGCTACTTGCCTGCTGAGGAAAGCCAGGAGAGGGCTGTGAACCAAGGCCAGGAGGGGAAGAGGCCAGAAGGGGCTCTCCCCGGTGGAGCACTCCTCCTCCACTGAACTGAACCACCCCCAGCCCAGTTCGATCTCATTTTGGAGGGGCCAAGCTTTGCTCCTTTGAGTCCAGCACTGAACCCTGAGGTTGGGGAGGGGCGAAGAATAATAAGGTTTGATAGAGCAGGAGAGAGGTCCAAGTGGCTAGCCTCCCAGTGGGGACACCTTCTGGCTGGGGAAAATTGAAGGACTTTGTCTTTTTCCTCAAGAAGGGGGAAGGGGGCTACTCATCTCAGTCCCCTCCCTCTGAGGACTGCTTAGCAGCCCAGACACGAAAGCAGGGATAGATTCCCATTACAGTCATGGAGAGAAACAATCAGCTAATGCCGACGCTCCCCCCCCCCCCCATTCTTGCATTCTTCTTCTTACTTCCAGCTCTCCCCCCCCCCTCCTCTCTCTGATCATCCCTTCTCCACCCTGCTTTTACAGCACTGAGGTGTCCTCAAGCCCCTGGGGGGGAGTGGGGCAGAGGAACAAAGAGCGGGGAGAGAAGGTGGAGCTGAGTTTGAAGGAGAAAGACAAAGGATTCAATAAACTGGCTGGGGCAAAGATGGAAACCGAGCGAAGACTAGAGAGGCAGGTCACCCTGCGCCCAACTGCACGGGGTCCCGGCGCTTAGGGATCCTTTTGCAGAAGAGGCAAGGAAGGGCTTTGTCCATAGAGTGGAAGAGACTTGACCAGAGGCCCCCAGAGGGCAAACAGCAGAGCCAGGGCCTGACTCCCAGCCCAGAGCTCTTTCTCACTGTTGACCCGCCCAGCTCGCTACCACTCCCGAAGGGCTGAGGCAACTCCTGGGGGCAGCAGCGAAGCCCAAGACAACGGGGCTGCCGGTGCTCGGAGGTGGCCTCGGGGTCTCTGGAGGACCCGGGGAGCTTCAAATGGCCTTCCCTGATAGGAGGGACTGGGCAGAATTCAATTCAACAGAAACGTAGGAAATGTCTGCTGCGCCAGGCACTGACTTGGGGCGGCTGGTCTCCAGTCTCGAGTAGCTCACATTCTAAACGGAGACACGCAGGCCGAGGGACACCTCATCCCCCTGCCGGATACCGATTTCGAGCTGCGCGGAGCAAGCTCCGCGTTTTACGGAGGAGAAGGCTGAGGCTCAGAGAAGGGACTGGCCCAAGGTAACGCCACACAGGTGCTAAAAGGCAGAAGCAGGATTCGAACCTGGCTTAGCTCTTCGTATCTAGGCCTCCTTTCTCTCCTTCCACTCCTTAGGGTGCAAGTCCACCTCTAAGGTGTATATATATACTGGAACGAACCAGCCATCAGCTCTTGAGAACCCCCTTCCGCCCCGCCCCCCAAAAAAACGCCTCCCAGGCCAGCCCAGGCCGGGGTTCTAGGTGGAGAACTCCAGAATGGGTCCACGCAAGTAAGCGTCGAAGATGGGAATCGAAGCCAGGGCTTGTCGGAGGTGGGAAGCCGCTGTCCAGCGGAGGGGTGGGGGCCACCCTGCTCTGCCCCCGGGGGAGGAGCAGAGGGAGAGGCAGCCAAGCCCGAGCCCTCCCCTCGGATTCCCAGGGGCAGGAATCAGTGGCGGCCCCTCTTCTCTTCTCAGGGTCCTCTCCCTCCCTCCCCCGGCCCTGCCACCACTAATGCCGCAGATAATTCCTCCCAGCGCAGAGCGATTACCCCGCAAATGGGCCGCATTTCATCTTAGGCGGGTGGCTGCTGCCGCGGTGGCGGCGGCTTGTTTATTCCCGCTCCTCTTCCTAATAGCCTACAGCGATTTATTAGCGTCGCGCCCTGCGCAGCGGCTGCTGCAGCTGCTGGGCTGAGGGTACCGCGCCGTCCCTCTCCCGCGCCCCCTGGCCTCCACTCCTAGCCTCCGCAGCCCTCCCAGACGGAAGGAAGGAGACCCCAGACTTCGTGCTGGGGAGCGGGTGCCCGGGGGGGAAAGGGAGTTAGGAACCTGAGGCAGGAGGGGCGAGAAAGGCGGGAGGGACACCCCAGACTGGGTGCCTGGCGGGGCTAGGAGCTGGGTGGCGGGGGAGAGGAGGCTGGGACTTGAAGGGTTGGGCCCCTGGAGAAAGGGTAGGACCTGGAGGGGGGAGGGGCGGTAGGACTGGATGCCTGAGGGGGTTGGAACCTCAGTAACTAGAACCTGGGGGCGGGGGGAGAGGGATGAGGAACTGGGACCCAGGGGTGGGGAGGGAGCTATTCCTAGGATTGGGAAATGGGGCTCAGCTACCACCTCCTCTCTCCAAAGTTTTGGTCCAGTGCCTTCCCAGCAGGCTCCAGGCCAAATAGCCTTTCCTTTGGGAGGGGGCGTAGGCCAGTCTTACCAGACTCGCGGCCTTTCCTGGGGGCAGTGAGGAGAGGGATAAATGAAAGCGGCTGCGCGGTGAATGGATAGATGAGTACGCCTCCCCGCCCCTAAGGCTGGCGCGGATAAGGGCAGGGAGTGCAGGGAGAGGCCCCGGGGTGGGAAGCCCCTGACCTGAGTGGAAGGAGCAGAGGGTCCTGATCAGGCTCGGAGGGCCTGGGGCAGGCTTGCCCCAGGAAGGAGTGAAGTCTAGGCCGGTACTCACACCCTAGCCAAAATCCTAGGCATCCAGCCTTGGGCTTCCGGGCAAGGGGGCAGTGCAGCTCTGTGCTGGCGCCCCTGCCCACACTGCCTATCCGCAGGGCGACACCAGGGGGCACGAGTTCCTTCCCACGCGGTGCTTCCCAGGGACTGCCTTTTATGTCCTTTATAACCTGCCCCCGACCCACTCCCACCTTCCCGGTTCTCTTACCCTGACTCGCCATCCCCCTTACTTTGGGATCCAGTGACACTGTTCCTCCCACCAGATAGGGCAGGCATTTGCAGTGGCCGTCCCCACAAGCCTGGAATCCACTCCCTCCTCATCTCCACCTCTCGGCTTCCCTCACTTCAAGTCCCAGCTAAAATCCCACCTTCTGTAGCAATCTTTTCTTGATCCCCTAATTCCCTCCGTTGATTCTCCCTTATACGGTCTATATCTTATTTGCACATAGTTGTTTGCATATTGCCTCCTCCATTAGATTGTAAGCAGCTTGAAGGCAAGGATTGTCTTGCTGTATCCCCAGCGTTTAGCACAGTGCCTGGCACAGTAGGCACTTAATAAATGTTGACTGACTGACGGATAGAAAGACCTGAGTTCAATTCTCATCTCAGACACTAGTTAGCTTTGTGACTCTGAGCAACTCACCTAATCTCTCTGAGCCTCAGTATAACCCTGCTTCTGACCCATCCTAGCTTTATAACACTTAACCTCTCAGTGTTTCAGGCAACACTAAGACCAGACGTTGGGGAAGAGAAGGCATCTGTGATGAGAGAGGGGCTTTCCACAGAGGGAGTTCCCTTTGCCAATGACATCTCACCCCAAAAATTTGGGGAGGGGGGTGGGGAAGAAGGTGTGGCCATTTCACATTTCCAAGAAATTAGACTAACTTTTTAAAGAAACTCTCTCCCATTGCTTTCAGGGACATAAGGAAACTAAGTCTAAGTTTCCAGTGTTTTCTAAAAGAGGTTCTAAGGGGGCCTGCTTTAATTAATAGATGAGTATTGTTTAATGTTTAATGGCATTTCTAAAGCACTTGCAAATCACTTTTTCCCCTTAAGATTTAAGTAATTATTCCCACTGGACTCTTAGTTAACAAAATCATTTGCTGAGTCAAACTTTTATAAGCCTGATGCCCCTTTCCATAGTATCCCAAATTCCAAATGAATGAGATTTGCCAGTGCAGCAGGAAGCCTTCTCTTTCAAAAACATCTGGATATTAACCCTTGAAGCCCCAGATGGTTCCAAATAAAAATTACAGTCTTACTATGGCACCTTAGATGACTTTATTTCTCAGATTCTCCCTATAGCCTTTCTCCTCACCAGTTTTTTTTAAAACATAGAATTTTGAGTCATTGCTGAGAGCGTAGTGTGAGAGGTGCTGGATTTCATATTGGCAATGTCCAATGTAAGACAGCAGTAGTTTGGGAGGGAGTGGCATCTGCCTAAGACAAATTAGTCACGCTAGGTAAAGGGTTTCAAGGCTCCACAAAGAGATCAGGAGGAAGATACACCACACCTAAGGACAACATCTTCAAGACTCCCCCAAAAGAACTTCCAGGAACTTTATGTTTTGTTACAAGTGCTCTAAGCTTACAACTGCTTCCCCCTAAACTCTGTATGTCCTTGCAAGTGAGTATGTTACAGGGTTGGGGAGAGGGAGGAAATGTTTTCTACCAACTCTTATATCACCTTAGTAAATACCCTTGACTAAAAAGAAGGTAATTAAGTTTGTCTCTCAACTCACAATCAATTAGAAAAGTTCCACTCCCCCCAGCCAGATATTCAAGGCCCCCCAGAACTTTGAGGAGACAAGTTGCCAGTCCAGTTCTATAGATTTGACCGGTGGGGAGGTATGAGAGTCCATCTTCTCCAGTCCCTTCTCTGCTCCTACAATCTCCCACCTCCCAATTCTGTGGATGTAGATGGTGATCATCTAAGGAACTGGGATGAAGGAGCCCAGAATCTATCCTAGAAGCAGGCAGACTTGACTAAATCTTGATATTGTCAACTTTTGATACGATCTCATGTTATCTCTTTTCCCCTGGAATCGAGTGCAGTGTTGGAGTATTTATGATTAATGTGTTCCCAGACGAGTCACCAGCAGTTTTCTAGCAATTGGCAGAGAAGGTGAGTTCTCATAGGCCTGTGGAGGGTGTATCCTCACCTGAAGCTCCCGGTGCCGGGGGAATCACAAGTCTGAACAGAGAAATAATGGTGATAATGAACACTCCCCATTTCTGCAGTACTTCACACTAGTAATTTACAGAGCTCTTGCTTACAGCAAACCAGCCAGACAGTTGGCACCAGTATTACTTTAGCCATGGAGAGTCTGAGGCTCAGAGAAGGGGGCACACAGGCCCAGGGTCACACAACTAGTAGGTGGCAGAGGAGGGGGTCTGACTCTGAGCACTCTGCACACAGCATGCTTTGCTAGATCCCAATTCATTGGCCTGATCCTCCAAATTAAAGAGCAAACTTAGTTGAGGCTGCCTGTGGCCTTCTCTTCACTCTGGTCGGAATCTGCAGTGGGGACTGGCCCTGCCTGGGCCAGGGGTCACTATTCAGCCATCATTCACTCACTGACCATCCCTATAGGCCCAGCCCAGTCAGGGAAAGGCACTGGGCTTGAAGCTCAAATACCTGGGCCGGAGCCTCAGATCCATCCTCACTGAGGAACTGGTGACCTTAGAAAAGTCACTATGGTCTCTCCGAGACTTAAATATTTGCTTATGTACCTGCTGTCTCCTCCGTCTGAACATAAACTCCCAGAGGGCAGGGACCATCTCACTGCTGCATCTGTATCCCCAACACTTTGCACACTGCTTGGCACATCGTTGGTGCCTAATAAATGCATGTTGATTGATCAGTTGACTTGCAGTATCTTCCTCACAGAGTTTTCATGTGCTTCAAATAAAATGAGTGTAAAGTGTTTCTAAACTAGCAAGCACAATCTAAATATGGGCTAAGCATTCTACTGGGGGGGAGGGGGGTAGACACAGGGTCAAGGATCAAGCCCCAGAAGGGGCCCCAGTGATCATCTAGTTCAATCTCATTTTATAGGGGAGGGGGAAACCAAGGCTCACTAAGGTTAAGTGACCTACCTAGGGTCACACAGGTAGATAGTATGTGTCTGAAGTGGGATTTGAACCCAGGACTCTCTATTCATATCTACTATCATGTTCAGTACAGCTCTCACTCTTTGGGAGCCATTTGCAGAACACCAAGGGATGAGCACCATTAGTCTGGGGAAAGAAGGGAGATATGAGGACTCAGGAAAGGCTTCCTGGAGGAAGTGGATCTTGGGCTTGGCCTGGAAGGGGGAGCAAGAAGAGAAATGTACCTCTTTTTCTCATGCTTCACTTTATTGCACATCACAGATCAGTTTTACAAACTGAAAGTTTGAGGCAACCCTTCGTCAAGTCTGTTGGCTCCCTTCTTCCAAAAGCACATGCTCACATCGTGTGTCTGTCACATTTGGTAATTCGTGGAATATTTCAAACTTTATTATTATTATCAGTATTATCTGTTACAGTGATCAGTGATATTTAATGTGACTACTGTAATTGTTTGGGGGCACCATGAACCACGCCCATGTAAGACGGCAAGCCAACTTGGCAATTGTTACATGTGTTCCAACTGCTCCACTGACCTGCCTCTCTCTCCACCTCTCTCCCTCTCATTGGGTCTGGCAATTGAAGTCAGGCAATTAATAACCCTACGATGTTTTCAAGTGAAAGGGAGAATCCATCGATGTGGCAAGCCTCATTGTTGTCTTATTAAAAGAAATTGCCACAGCCCCCCCATCCTTCAGCACCCCCCACCTCGATCAGTCAGCAGCCATCAACATGGAGGCAAGACCCTCCAGCGGTTAAAAAAAAATACGACCCACTGAAAGCTCAGATGAAGATTTGCCTTTTTTAACAACAAAGTATTTTAAATTCAGGCGTGTGTATGGGTTTTTTTTTTACGTAATACAATTGCACAGTTAATAGGTTACAGTGTAGTGTAAACATAACTTTTATATGCACTGGGAAACCAAAAAAATCATGTGACTCACTTTATTGCAACACTTGGTTTATTTCAGTGCTCTAGAACCAAACTGGAAATGTCTCTGAGGTTTGCCCGTGCAGCCTGAAGCAGGGGACTTGGTATCTGTTGGGGCCAGGGGTGGGCAGGAGGTACTAACAGGTAGAGACAACAAGAAAAAGAAAGTGCCTTCCTGGAAAGAACTCCCCAGCAGAGCAATCTCTTAACTTTCTGCTAAAATGATAGGGACCACCTGTAGCCACAAGAACAGCAGCCCACCCTCTCCGGGAGCTTGGAAACTCCTGAATCGAAGAACTGCTCAGAAATGTGGTTGGCCCCCAGTGCTCATAAATACCAGAGATAAATTGTGTGGAAAATTCTTTGAGCTAATGGCCTGAGAAATATCTGACTCAGGTGACATTCTCTCCTCCGTTCTAATTGTGTCTTTAACATTAATAGCCTGGGAGAGCTACAGGCTGGTCACCTGGGTCACCCAGAGCCCAGTGGTAGAAGGACCAATAAGGTTTAAGCCTAAAGAGGCAAGCGGAATCTGGAGGAGAGAACCTGGGGCTGGGCAGGCAGGAGACCCGGCTTCTAGCCTAGCTTGGCCAGGAATTAGCTGTGGGTCCTTGGCTCTGTCATCTCATAGCTTTGGGCTTCAGTTTCCCTAGAGTAAAAAAAGGGATTATAATGTCTACCCCTGCCCAAGGGCTGTGAGGCTCACAAAAGGTAACCGGGGTGAAAGCACTTTGCATAGTGAAAGTCAGATTTACACAAAACAGGAAAACTTTTGTGCAAACAAAATCAAGAAACAAAATAGAAGAGAATCCGTAAAAGGACGGAAGGGTGAGGGGGGAACAAAAGTCAACCCTATGAAGGGAAGCCGCCATGCCGAGGCAAGGCATCAGGGAAGCCAGACTGGGTCTGAACCTAGGGAAGAACACCATGGAGGCAGAGCACCTGGCTGCGGATCACCTGGCTGATGCTTATCATCCATGTGACCTTGAGTCTTGGTGTCGTCTTCTATAAAATGGAAGAACATTGGAGTAGACGGTCTCCTAGGTCCTTTCCAGCTCTAGAGCTACGATCATAAGCACTTTTGAATAAAGAGAGCTGTATAGGAAGCCTTGAAAGTTAATGGGCTCCCTGATATTGGAAATGTTCAAGAACAGAGATTTTTTTGCAGTTAATAGTATTTTATTTTTTTTTCAATTACACGTAAAGTCTTGGAATTGATAGAGATTTTGCAGAGGAGATTCCCCAGTTGAGTGCGAAGCTGAACTAGCCATTTTCTCAGATCCCAAGAATCTGTGATACAAGCCGCCTTATCTTTGTGGCGGTACCATTGAAGTTTATCTGTTGTTCGTGGTGGTTGGCGGGTGAAGCGTGAGGGGGTGGAGTTAATCAAATACTATTCTGCCATTTAGGGAGGCAAGGCCAGGCTCCTGGGGGCAGGTAGCTCAAAGACAAGAGAGCCACAAATATACTATTCTGAATCTCAAGATCCTAGGGCTAATGCACCTGGGTTAGCATTCCCACAAACATTATAGCTAGTGAACCCCCCTGGGGGGGGTATTTCTCAGGAATAAATTAGCTTCCAATCTTAAAACATTTTCCAAAAATGCAAAGAGAACACAATATTTACATAAATTGTACCCATAAACCTGAATTGTACTCTCCCACCAATGTATATAGTGTTCATGGGGAAACTGGGCCAAGATAGTAAAGCTTACATGTGGCTGGGGTAACTCACAACTCTGAACTTATAGCCTTCAGTGTGCTCTTTCTGTCTTAGGAACCACCCATAGAAATTCCTTGATGAGCATAATCTCTGCATTAAGCAGATATTCCCACTGCTAAGCTGAGCTGATCCATGCTGTACTTGACTTTACAATTCATTGAACACGACATCTTAGCTGGGCTAGATGCTTCTCTGATACTCTCCTTCAAAGCCGTGCCTCTGCTTAGCTGAACTTACTCCTTGACAGCAACCATAGTATCTGTCACTTCCAGCTTCAGACTTATCTGATGCCTTCCAGTTTAGTAGTGTTCTGCAAAGCCACTCCAACTCTGTTCCTTAGCAGGATTCTTCTTCTCCACCTCTCAGCATCAACAGCTGGCAACGAAGAGAAGTAACTTCTGTCCTCTCTTCATCCACCAATAAGTGACACTCTATTTATAGGTAACAAGTGACAGTTGTCCTTTCTAATCCTCCTGTCCTTCCCTTCTAACTCTTCTTGCTTTAGTCACTGATTCTTCTCATATGCTGTGCAACCAAATTCTCATCTTCTGTCTATGACCAGCTAAATTATATTTGTCCTATAATTATAGAAAGTTTGGAATTCCGTGATCATTCATATTACTAATCTAAAAGTTCTCCGGTTCCTTATACACAAATCACTGGAGCCTACTTTGTTCTCTATTCATCCCAGGATTCTACAACTTGTCATATTCAAATGAGCAGCTGCTTTGTCAGAATATTGAGTCAAACCAAATTTCAGTAAAGGCTTTTCTTAGAACTCTAAGGTCAACCTGTACCCCCAGACAAATAAACTGTCAACATTTATGGTTAACTCAGCAACTGCTCCCCAGCAGACATGCCTCATAGAAGTGAATTGTCAAGGATCATCTCCTTACCTAGGGATGAGCAGGTAGCCTTGGGCCTAACCAGCTTCACACTTTGTCCACTGCTGTGCCATTCCCAGATCTTGGCTCTCTATGATGCTAAAAAAAAAAAAAAACAAACTGTATCAGTTCCTGGAAGGGTCCTCAGAAGTCATAGAGTTCAAATCCCTCATTTTACAAATGAGCAGATTGGCCCCGAGGGAGAGGTGAAATGCTCAAAGTCACATGGGAATTAAATGGAAGGGGTGGGATTTGAACCCAAGTCCTCCGATTCCATTAGACTATATTTATGATCTGACTCTGACACAATCTGGCTGTGTGACCCTGGACAAGTCCCTTAAACCTCATGGTACCACCAGCCCACTCTCTAAGGCTGTAAATTGAAAGTGCTGATCTGAACTGGGAGAGGAGCTTTCTCTCTTGAGGGCTGTGTATACCAACGGATCTATGAGTTTGATTTAAAAAAATGGTCAATTCATAATGGCTTCCTCAGGAGAGCTGGAGATCATAGAATCATTGATTTAGACCTTGGAGGGACCTTAGAAGTCCTCCTGTCCAGCTGCAGAGTGGATTCTATGCCCTGGCTCTTTCAGCCCACACTTCCCTTTTGCCCTGGGGCAAGATTTGGGAGTTGGCATTTTTAGTGTCCTTTGGGGCTATCTTGGTTACTTTAGCTACACCTCCCCCTCACCTTGGCACATGGATCAAAGGTAATTTTCACAGAGCTATGGCTCATTCAGGACTCGAAGAAGTTCCCACTGTGAAACTTTGTTCTGTTCTTAAAGACTATGACCGCAGGACCCAGATTTCAAGGAGGGGCTTAATGGTGGATTCCATGTCCATTGCCTGAGGGCCAGCAGAGCTGAATTTGGAATTGTCCTCTGAAGGTACAAAAATCTTAAATTGGTCATTGCATGGAGAAAAGTTCTGAAGTCTTTGAGAGTGGTTTTCCTGTAGGTTACTGTGGTCATCACTTAATTTGTTTTCCTGGTTCAACTGACTTCACCCTGCCTCGGGTCGTAAACGATCAATACTCATGGTGCAATAATATTCCATCACAATTACATACCACAATTTGTCCTGCCATTCTCCAATCAATTGGCATCCTCTAGTGCTTTTCCCATCACACCACCCAGGTCCACTCATGATGTCATTGAGGCATCTCCCAGTCTCTGTACCTCCCATGAGCCATCGTTGGAAAATGGCCATACCACAGTCTGGCACTCAAGTTACCCTTCATGTACGGGGCAGTTAGTAAATGTCTGCTTGGATCGAATCTGGTTTCACTATGCCCTTCTGGCCTTAGCTCTCATCACTTGGTTTCAAATGTCTGCTGCCCAAGCCTGGCTGGCCCCTTGATTGACAGCAATTCAGTTTAATCCAAGTAGCGTTTATTAGGTACCTACTATGTGTAAGGTACTGGACCAGGCACTGGGAGGCCTGGGCACAAAGACAAAATGAAAAACATTCCCTAGAACCATTGTCTACTGGTCAATAACTTTTGGATTTATATATTTCTGGTAATTGTCTCTATCTTAAGCTTCCATAGCCTAAGACTGAACTAAGACTTTTGGGACACTTTATATTTTGCATATCAAACCCTTATCAGAGATATTTGATACAAAGATTGCTTCCCAGATAACTTCTTATCCTTCTTATCCTTCCTTGCATTAACTTCGTATATACAAAATCTTTTCAATACCATGCAATCAAATTTATCTAATCTTTCGTAATTACCTCTATCCTTTGTTTAAGAATTTAGTTCCTTTCACTATTTTTGCCTGGAAGGAGGGGGGCCTCCTTCCCTCCCAGCTCCCCTGGGACCAGGAGCCCACAGGGAGGAGAGGGAGGCTCATTGGCTCTAGGGAGGAACATTGGGGTGGGGGTGTTGAAGCCCTCCCTTCCCCCTCTAACCCCCTTTTTCACACTGTATATTCTGTATAAATCAATACAATTTTAAATGGAAGCCCATACGTCCCCTCTCCCCTTCTCCCTAGATACCCTCCTTTGGTTGTTACCACTGTGTGATAATCTCTGTCGGTCTGGCCCCTGTCCCTAGTCAGGGTTCCTAAGCTTTTCTTTGTTTATTTCACTCTCAATTTCAGCTCTACCCCAATCCTTGGCCCATCCTTGGCCCACTCCTCTTCCTGCTTTCTCCCAATTGTTTGTGAAAACCCACCTCAATGAAACCTTTGGAATAAGAAAAAAAAAGCCATGAAAGATGTCCAATCTGCTTATTTTCTCATTTTTTTCTGATAAGATCTTTAATATTCTTCTCATGTATCCATTTGGAATTTATTGCAGAATATGGTATAAGATATTGGTTTAAACCTAATTTCTGCCAGACTGCTTTCTGGTTTTGATATTTATTTTTTTAATCACATAGAGAGGTCTTTCCTAGGTAATTTGGTAATTTATGCTTGAAAGTTTATCGAACATTGGTTTGTTGCATTCAATTATTTCTGATTCTTCCTTTTCTAATTTGTACTATTGACCTTTTAATTTTTTTAAGCTAGTATCAATCCCAAAAGACTCATGATGAAAAATGTTATCCACCTCCAGAGAAAGAACTGGTGAAGTCTGAATGCAGATCGAAGCAACATTTTTTTTCACTTTATTTTTTTGTGTTTTTTTTTTTCCTTTCTTGGTCTGTATCTTCTTTCATAAGATGAGTAATATGGAAATTTAAAAAAAAAAACTAGTATCAAGCAGGTCTGATGATTTCAGCATTATAATATAATCTGAGGTCTTGTAGAGGCAGACAACGCTTGAAGGGGTACTGGAAAGTGTGGAGGAGGATTCCTATTAGCAGTGAAGAGACAGCCAGCAGAGAAGTTTGGTGGACACCTGGGCCCTGGAAAAAACAAGCCAAAAATGCACCTCTCAGAGCTGGAGAAACAAGGTTGTGGTGGTCAGGAGATGAGAAAAATGGCTCTAGAGCATAGTGTACAGATAGCCAGTAAGTATCTCAGAGCCCGGGAACCTGTCCAAAGAGTAGATTTGATTTTTGGAAGTGACCAAAAGTAACTCAGATGCAAGTCTTGAGAATAAGGAGGTTGCTGATTGAATTGGACTCAATGAATCTGGGTCTGAACTTTTCATGGAAAACATAACAGGGGGCTGCTGCTGCACCATCACCATGGAGAAAAATATTCCACAGAGTCTCTCCTTTGCTTCTGAATTCCAGTGTAACAATCTTGGTTGACTAACTTTGAGAAAATTAATTCTGCACAAATAATAGTACTGAGGTCAAAGAAGTAAATCAACAGCTTCTTCTCTTGTGCTTTTGAAATGTACATTCTTTTGGGTGTCGGGGATGATGTGGTTTTGAAAAATCGACATAGACCTTCATTTTTAGGTTGGACAGATGTTGCCAGTGGCCTAGAAGATGCCCCCTCTCACTCTAACTGGACTCACGTGGACTGAGTGCAGTCCTGAGAGAGTGTGTCCTCAAAGAGAGCCTATCCCTCTCTAGGCTCATTATGCCCCTACCCCAGAGTTCCAGAGAAAAATCTCTTAAATGAAGCTTAGGTGTGTCCTAGGTCTAGGGCCTCCCCCTAAAGGGATTAAGAGGGTACTTTCTAGAAAAGATACTCAGGGTACAAAGTATATATCAGGTATAGGACAGCTATTTATTTCTTCTAACTTTGAGTGAGGCAATGCCCATTCAATGAATAGGCCTCTTTAAGCAGTGAGTCAAGGGATGGACCCTTTAATAAAAAAAGAAAAATCAAACTGGGGGGGAAGACCTTCAGGGTTACTGGCCAAAAGAGAAACAGTTACTATTTACATTCACTCTGAGCCAGGAGGGCCCAAAAAATAACTATTAAGTGGTGCCTGAGCAGGGATTTATTGTTGTCCAATCCATGAAAGCCAGAGTGAATTGTGTTAAAAAGGCCAAGGTCTCCCACTGCTTCCTGGGCCATCTCCAGTTGTCCTGATACATATCTGGCCACTGGACCCAGCTGACTCTGAAGGAGAAAGTGAGGCTGGTGACTTTGCACAGCCCTCCCTCACTCAAATCAAAGTCAGCTGCAAGTCATGTCATCATTTCCCTGATGTCATGGTCCTCTTCCAGAATGAAGGACAAACCACAACCACAATTTCTTCTACTGCAAAAGAAATACCCAAAGCACCAGAGTCTCAGAAGATGCATTAACACAAAACACAACCCATCACACTTATTATACTTTCCTGAAAGTTAAAGGACCTCTGAAGGATTGTAGAACAAATACTCCGCTTTCCCTCCAGACATATCTGCCTGAGCATCTCACAGGGTCCATGCTCTCCTACAAATACATCAAATCCTGGAAAAGCTAGCCTAGAGTACTTGTGGAGAAGGTAATTCATAGTTCCTAGAAGTCCTTTTGCTGGAATCCTCAAGAAGTTTCTATCGATTATGGTGTAGATTTTTTCCTCTGACCTTCTTATAGAATCTTGAATCTCTATTTCACATCCAGTCTGTCTTTGACTCCCCATATAGACATCTGATTTGAAGTCAGAACTGTGGCTGTCCCAGGATCCCTGCCAGGACACTGATGAAAAAATCCAAATCCTCTGGTCTTTTGGCATTCAATGAGGGTGGGGACAAAGGACACCAAGGCTGAAGTGCTCTCTTCCCCCGTCCCCCACCCAATCAATTCTGGAGTTCAAGACGCTCCAATCTTCAATTCCAAACTCCTAACTTTATGTGAGCCCCACAGAGGATGGCCAAGTCCCTCAGCCAATTCTTAAGACTTTCTGTTGCACCTAAGGAGATGCCCAGGCCTTAGGGACACCTCGTTCATACCTTTGAATAACTGAGTCAACCAAAATGTATTCTCATCTGATGAAGGTGGCTGGCCTAAGTGGGCTGGGTTGGAAAGCTACCCATACACTGGAACCAGATCCAGAGCCAGGATCAGCTAAGACTCTGAGCCTGAATCCCACGGTCAAATGACCACTAAAATCCTTTCCAAGTCCAACATTCTGTTAGTCACGTCTTAAGAATGCAGCGAGGCAGCTCCGTAGATAGAGCACTGAGCCTGGAGTCAGAAAGACTCGTCTTCCTGAGTTCAAAGCCATGCTAGCTGTGTGACCTTGGGCAAGTCATTTACCCTTGTTTGCCTCCGTTTCCTAATCTGTAAAATAAGCCGAAGAGGGAAATGGCAAGCCGCTCCAGTACCTTTGTCCAGAGAACTCCAACGGGGTCATGACTGAAAAACGACCAGTGAGCCTGGCTCCCGACTCTCCCACCCTACAGAGCCTGCTCCCACCTGGCACCCTTGGGGACCTCTGACCTCCCCACCACCCGGCCCCAGAAACACTGAACTAATGCAGATGAGAAAAGAATTCTGAAATAAACTGAAGATGAAATCTGATCCCCCTTGGGAGGCAAGGAGGCTGGACACCCGTCTCTCCATCTTGTGATTCTGTGACTGTACAGCTAGACTTTTGGACCCTTTCCTCTGTCTCCCCATTTGTAAGGCGGTATTTCCACAGCCTGCTCACAGTAGGGCTGTACCGTAGAAAGGGGGCGGTGTGTAGCCCTCAACGAGGCATTACCTGCTCTATTGCGCCATCTAGTGGTGTAATCTCAGCATCCTATCCTAGCAGCTCTGCTCACTCTGCCTCCCCTTTCCTTGTCTTGACCATCATCCTGAAGATGTGGGCTCCGGAGCCTGAGACCAGCTGAAGCTCCTGGTGCTTCCTGTGGGCTGGAAACATGTCCAATCCTGTTTAGCGTCTAAAATTAGGCTGTGCTGGGAGTGCTGCCCTCAGGGGAGAGCCCACCAAGCTCAGTGGGGAGAGATTCAAACCAGTCCCCAGAGCCTTCTAGAGGCAAAGACAGGCTCGAGAAAGACTCCGCGAGGAGGGATGACCACTAGTCGGGATGCTCTGCGAGTTCAGCCCCCAGTGCTTAGCACACGCTAAGGAATGTGTTATTCATTCACCCATTCCTAGTTGCTAGCGTCCTCTCTGTAAGAATATCTTTGTACATATTTTATATTTCATTACACTTCTTCTGGGGCTCACTCCCTCTTCCCAAAGGGCAGCTGACTACTTTCCTCAGGGCTTGGGACTTGGGTTTCTAGTGCCACTGATCACCAGCTCCATCGTTGTGTTCTGCATTATCAATGAGCCAGCTGAAATAAATTAGCTTTTAGAAAAGTGATTTACTGAGAAGGTATAGCTAGAATAAATTCTCCACGACCCAGAAAGCACACCTTCCTCCAACATAAATAAGGTGAGAGCCAGTTAAAATTGAAAATACAAAGTTAATGAGGGCAACTTGGTGCTTCTCATGTCCTGACCCTGGACCTCCTCTTCTCTCTTGAAGGAGACCTCAGGAAGTTTGCAGCAAGCCTTGGCTTTGGGCATGGATGGGTCAATCCATTTCTGGGCCAGGCCACTTCATCTGATGCTGGTACTCTCTGGTCACTGCCTGTGCATCCTGTGTTGACCAGCTCAGACACACTCTACTATCCATTTGACTCCCTGGGTGGGACCTCTACAGCTCTGGAACTCACAAAGTTGCCTGGATACTCTTACCTGGGGATGTGTATTCACCTGAAATCAGGAAAGAACAACCATAAAGGAAGCAGAGGGACCACAGGCTCCCAGACACATGGTGGCCAGGTAGAGGAATGATCCCCCACCTGGCAACCCAGAATCGTCCTCCTCACCCAAAAGCTGCCAGGGAAGAGGTGGACGGATTGGTGGGAGCACCTCTTCTACGTCACCCAATTCCTGCTCAGTTGCTGTGGAGTCTTCGATCTTTCCAGCTCCCCAGTCGTTTAGAAGACTTTCATCTTGGCCAAAATAGCTCCCCTAAGTTCCACATGGACTGGCATCAGGCAGAGAATAGCCAAAGGTCCTTCAAGGACTGGATCTCTTTGGCCAGTCCTTGAATTACAAATGTAAATAAAGGGGCTTTGCAAACTTCAAGGCCTGATTCATGCAAATGTCAGCTACTATCAGGGGGAGACAAGATCTGTGATTTTAGCAATACTTGGAGCTCGGTCATTTATAGCCTTGGACACTCGGCTGGGAGCCCTGGGGAGTCCAACCCACAACCATATGGCCAGTATATGTCCAAGGTAAATCCAGAACTCGGTCCTCCTTACTCCAGCACCCACTTGCTAGTGCCCATATCTCAGCCTTTCTATTCTGGTCTTTCCAAAGCCCCGTGAGTAAGGGAGCCCCCCAAGTCCCAGGCCCCATCACCTAGTTACCGCAGCAGCTTTTGGGCTTGTTTCTCTTACCCAACCCAAAGGCATCATCCACTGGTCTTGGAGGCCTTCCAGTGGGGCTGAGCTGTCCCGGGTGTTCCCTGGGAGAAAGGGCACACAGCTGCAACCAGACCTCCCAGTAAAGGAGCTCCATTTGGGTAGGGAGAGAGGACAGGAAGCACCATCTGGGAGTGTGGCAGCCCCTCTGCCAGCTCAGGTCCTCCCTAGAGCCTTTCATCCCCTCCTCTCCCCCTCCAGTCCCCGGGACCTGCTGCCAGCACCCTCCTCTGGCCTCCCTTCCCCTCCAGTAATTACTGCGCTAATTACAACTCTTTGATCTTGCCCTTTTGAAGTGGTAACAATTGTCTGGGAAGGGGCCCCAAAGCAATTAGGCCTGGGAGCTCCTGGGGCCCAGGCAGGGGACCCAGAATCCGGGGATCCAGTGCTCAAAGGGACCTCAAAAATCATCAAAATCAAATCTCCCCATTGGACATCAGAGAAAGCTGAAGCCCAGTGAGCGGAAGGGCCTTGTCCAAAGTCACACAACTGAGTCAGAATTTGAACCCAAGGCTTCTGAGGCCAAATTCCAGAACTGGCTTTAGGCACGCAGACTGGGCATGGAGAGGCCACCTAGGACTCCCTAGGACAGACTGGGCCACAGCACAAATCTCCTTGACGTCAGCCCATGAGCAGTAGACACTCGGGGAGGGCCTGGAGATGCTCCCCCTCCCACCCCAGGGCCTGGGTCTCCTCCCCCCACACCCCCCCTCCAACTGGCCTCTATGGGCTGCTCTGGGATGGAAAGCTGTGCTGTCCTAGCAGTCTGGCCTCTCCCTCCCACTCACTTCCAGGGCCACCAGCCCAACCGTTAGCCCAGCTTTTCCCCCTTTGATGCCCCCTTTGATGGGCTTGAGGAAACAAGGGGCCTTTTCACAAAGAGCCCTGAGGACAGGACTTCAAAGGCTGAGACTGGTGGGGAGAAGGGACCCAGGGAAAGGGAGAGGCCCATCCCTGCCCACTCCCTTCCCTCCGGCTGCATCTTCGAAGGCCCCATTCATGACCCCAAGTTGGACCAGAGCTGGCCAGCGGAGGGTTTGTCCAACAGCCCCTTGTCCACCCATCCCCCTCCCCACCCCTTCTAGCTCACCTCCTCTGTCCTGTCCCTGCTAAGTCAGGGCATGGTGGGAGAGCCTGGCCAGGGAGAACAGGCAGACAGAGTGGCTAGAGGTCTGAGGCCGAAGGCACCAGGAACTGAAGGACTAAGGGTCACCAAAACAAAGGGAGAAGAAAGAACTGGGAGCCCAGGGAAGGGAGCCTGGGGGGCTGCTCAGTCTAGTTCCCTCCAAGCCCTCAGGGTACAATGCTGCCAGTGGTGCTGGGGCTTCTGGGCATCCTGTCCCCCTGGGGCATTGGGGGTGTGGGGACTTCAGCCCCCAGGCAAGAGCGTCTGGCCAGGACTACACTTCAAGGTGAGTTTATTCCCTGGCCATCCTGAGCATGAGAGGGAGGGGAGTTAGGAGAGGGATAAGGAGTGTGTGTGTGGGGGGGGGGGGCGGTAAGTAGGTAGAAGTGTGGAGTTTAGGGAGGAGTGGGGGGGCGGGGATTAGGAAGGATCCTAATTAGGAAGGACCCTGGGGTAGGGACGAGTAAAAATAGAGAGGCGATTAAGGTTTAGAAAGCCCAATGAGAATTAGGGATGAGTGTAAGGGTTAGGGGGAGACTTTAGGGGCTGAGGAGGAGTTAGAATTAGTCACATCTGACTCTTTGTGACCCCATTTGGTGTTTTCTCCTCAGAGATACTGGAGTGGTTCGCCGTTTCCTTCTCCAACTCATTTTACAGATGAGGAAACTGAGGCCAACAGGGTTAAGTGACTTGCCCAGGGTCACACAACTAGGAAGTATCTGAGGCCAAATTTGAACTCAGGTCCTTCCAATTCCAGGCCTGGCACTCTATCCACTGAGCTGCCTAAATTGGAGATTAGGACAGGAATTTTGAGGTTTGGGGGAAAGGTTGGAGGTCAGTCAGGAGAGAGGTAATCAAGGAATTGAGGTTGAGGAGGAAGGTGGAAGGGGGCATCCCATGGCCCAGCCCCCTCTCATATGTCTGCTCCATTCTTATTTGGGGGAGCTCTGAGGCCTTAAGCTTGGCTTTAGCTTTTCTTGGGTAGAAGAGACCCAAGACAATGAGGAATGGTGGGACCATAACTAGCCACTTTGGTACCAGGGCAAATGGGATGATATTCACCTCAAATCCACCTTTTGAGACAGAGTAAGTCACGGTGATAAGTGAGACGTCAGGAGATAATGTGTGCTGATGAGTGGGCAAACCAGGGCATAGAATGGGGGAACCCCACCCAGACGCTGTTTCCTATTTTAATAAGTTATTCTTGTTAGTTGGGTGCTAAGCTCCATAGTTTCTACGATGCTTGAAAGACTCTTTACGCTGTCTTCACCCTCCAAGCTTTGGGCAAAGCTCTCATCGCCCTGTGTTAGTTACCGATCATTTCCAGTTAGCCAGCAACTCAGCGGTCGGTTGTTGAGTTCTACACCCTGACATCAGGCCCCTGGAGTTTCTTCTTCAAATCCCAGGTCTGACATTAGTTACCTTCGTGACCTTGGGAAGGTGACTGGCCCCCTCTTTGACTGAGTTTCTGTAGCTATAAGGATTGGGCCTGGCTATTTGCTAATCCCCGCTCCCCCCCCCCCCACCCCAGGCACAGATCTCCTGATCTGACCACCAGCCTGGTGCTTTCTGCTTCCACAGCTCTGTCTGAACAGGGGACTCTCCTGCTGAAGGCTGTCCAGAGAAAAGCCTCCCTGGCTATAGAAAGAGCGACATTGGAATACAGACGCAGGCTTCTGGTGTGCCAGGCTTGTGTTAACCACACCTCGCCTTGTCCTGGTGAGCACCTAGGTGGTGGGGCAGGAACCCTCGCTGACGCTATCCTGGGCCCTCGACCCAGGTCATCCCTTCTCCTGGGGCTGGGGTCCTCAATGTTCCTCCCCCTGGGCACCACGGTCCCCTCTCAGCCCTGTTTTTCCCTCTCCTTCCCCCTTCTGTTCCCTCCTGTCTTCCTGTTCCAGTCTAGCCCTTTACTAACCCTTTACCACCTTGTCCCCCCCCACACACACTCCAGCCTCACTGGACCCTTCCCTTAGGCTCTTGGGATCCTGTGTCTAACACTTCCTTCCCCCGGCTCCCTTCAGTTGGCCCAAGGACAAGGTCAGAGTCCCTTTGGGGGAGTGGACTACCATTCATCGGGGTGGGTTGGACCAGGTAGCCTTGGAGACCCTTTCTAGCTCTGAGATTCTGGGATCCTGGGATGGGGATGTGTGCTGGTCAGAGGTGAGTATTGTGGTCCTGTCCCTTGACCCCCGCATCCCTAGGGCTTCAGAGCCAGCAGCCTCATGTCCACAACGTTCCTGGACAACAGAAGCTGGGTAAGGACCACAGGGATGGGCAGAAAGTTGGGGGGAAGGATAGCCAGATACCGGGGATATGGGATGCCCAGGCAGTGCCCACGAGGTTGGAACCTCATCCTGACTGCCCTTCCTCTCCTGACAGTGACTTGTGGCCTTCAGAGCCGTGGAACTGCCAATGGGACATGGGCCCGGGGCAGAATAGTGGGGGGCAAGGAGGCATCCCCGGGCTCCTGGCCGTGGCTGGTGTCGCTGAGAATGAATGGGCAGCCCATGTGTGGAGGTGTCCTTGTCGGGGATGCCTGGGTCCTCACTGCTGCTCACTGTTTTGCAAGGTGTGTCCCTGGAAGGGAGTGGGAGGTGGGGGGGGGGGAGTAGAAACAGACTTCCAAACCCAACTGGCCTATAACCCCCACCTCAATAGGACTGTGGCTGCAGCCTCAACCAGACAGTGGTCTCTGCTGCCCCCTGGTGGATGAAAGAAGCACCCCTAAGGCTATCCAAAAGCCAAGGGGAGGGGGAAGAGGGCAGGGGAGGTGGGTCAAAGCCCTGGGTATGACTTATGGATTCGTAGTATGAAGATTTAGAGGGAGACCGGCCCCAGAGAGGCTGAGGGGATAGCGGATAGAAGGGAGTCAGGAGGGACCTTGTTTCAGCGCCCACCTCTGCAGCTTTGTGACCTTGGCAAGTCATGTTTTTCTGAGGCATTTCTTTGGCTGTAAACTGGGGCTAACGAGGGCTAAAGTCCCAGGTGGAGGGTCAGCTCAGATAATATATGTTAAGTGCCACGGAGAGCCCACCCGGAACTCAGAGAGATGTTCAAGTCCCTCTTCTGACACATACTGGTTGTGTGAGGCTAGATGAGCCTGTCAATTCCCTAACTCTCCACGACTATACATTGATTAAGAGTTGCTCCCCTGCTCCATGGGAGTTTCCTGCACCAATAAAGTCATAGGTCCCCACCAAAAACAAACAATAAAGAAACAGATGGTAGATGAACGAAGGAAGGAAGGAAGGAAGGAAGGAAGGAAGGAAGAAAGAAAGAAAGAAGAAAGAAAGAAAGAAAGAAGAAAGAAAGAAAGAAAGAAGAAAGAAAGAAAGAAAGAAAAAAGAAGAAAGAAAGAAAGAAAGAAGAAGAAGAAAGAGAAAGAAAGAAAGAAAGAAAGAAGAAAGAAAGAAAGAAAGAAAGAAAGAAGAAAGAAGAAAGAAAGAAAGAAGAATAGAAAAGAAAGAAAGAAAGAAAGAAAGAAAGAAAGAAAGAAAGAAAGAAGAAAGAAAGAAAGAAAGAAAAAAGAAAGAGAAAGGAAGGAAGGAAGGAAGGAAGAGAGAGAGAGAAAGTGAAAAAGAAAGGGAAAGAAGTAATGCACAAACCCTCCAGGGCCTCAGACCTTGACGTTTCCTTACCATTCCTTCTCCCCTCCTCCTCCTCCTCCTTGATTTAGAGTGAGGACCTGAGTCCAAGCCTCGTCACCGTCAGTTCCTCTGTGGCTTTACTCGGCCTCAGTGCTCCCATCTGTAAAATGGACATTGGACGGGATATGCTCTGAGGTCTCTCTCAACTCTAGATCCAGAAGCCTGTGTGTGAATCCCTTCCTGAGACCTGGGAAAGGCCCAGGAGAGTCAGTAGCTTCTTCCCTCCCCCTCCCTGGTGACCACACATCCTGTGTCCCTTAACAGCCTTCAGAATGAGCTCCTGTGGACAGTGACCCTGAACAGTGCCCCTGGGGAGAGGCAGGAGGAGGGGATCCCTGTTAACCGCATTCTGCCGCACCCCAAGGTAAGACTCCAGAGCCTTGCCTTATCCTTCTCTCCAAACTGCTCCTGGCCCCTGGGCTCCCCAGAGCTCTGACTTCCCATTTCTCAGTCCCTCCTCTACTGACATACCCCTTTCTTCTTCCTAAAGTTTGACCCCCAGACCTTTCAAAATGACTTGGCTTTGGTGGAGCTATGGGCACCGGTGCTGCCATTCAAGTGGGCACGGCCTATTTGTCTGCCTGAGGAGCCCAGAGAGCCTCCAGCGGGCACCATCTGTTCCATTGCTGGCTGGGGAGCTGTCTACGAAGGTGTGATGGATGGGGGACTCTGAGCCAATGGGGTTTTAGGTGGCTGTCTAGCTCTCACACACACAGAGCCCCCAGTGGGAAGGGAGACGGGAGTAGGTCAGTGCATGGGGGCATAGAGGAAGGGGTCAGAGGGGATGGGTGTCCCAAGAGCTCCATGCCCAATGGTGTCTTGTCACTCCCTCCCAGATGGGCCTGCGGCTAAGAGCGTGATGGAGGCCAGGGTGCCCTTGCTCAGCTTGGACACTTGCCGGACAGCTCTGGGGACAGCGCTTCACCCCAGCACCATGCTCTGTGCTGGCTATCCGTCTGGAGGAGTGGACTCCTGTCAGGTAGGAGGGAGGGAGCCTGTTGGAGATAGCACCCCATCAAGAATGTGAACAACATGGCCTTTGTGGGGACAGCTTCCTAGAATGGAAAGAGCACTGGATTGGGAATGGGAAGCCTTGGGTTCAGATTCCACCTCGGATACTACCTGAATGACCTTGGGCCAGTCTCTTACCCACCTTAGGCCTCGATGCCCTTTTCCATAAACTGAGGAGGTTGGACCAGGTAGCTTCCGAGGTTCCTTTCAGCATTAAACGCCAAGATTTTATGGCCCTATGAACATCAGCAGGGGGCAAAGCAGGGATGTAATTAAGTCTCAGCAGCCCTTCCACCCTCTCCCCTTGTGAGTCACCAAACATGGAAGAGCTTGGAGGCCATCTGCCTGGCCCTTTATTTTATAGGGTGGCCCAGAGGGGGGGGAGCTATTTGCCTTAGCTTGTACAGTTAGTACAGGGCTGAAACTAGAACCCCCCCCCAGATCTCCTGAACCCACCCCACTCTCCATAACTGTCTGTTTTCAACTGTATAGAATAGCTCCCTGGCTGGAGTGCAGGAGGGTAGCCCAGGGGCCACCAGCTCCTTCTCCTTATTTCCATGTGTCTGCAGGGTGACTCAGGGGGGCCTCTGACATGTTCAGTGCCTGGGCCCCCCCTGAGGGAGGTCCTCTATGGTATCACCTCCTGGGGGGATGGCTGTGGAGAGCCAGGCAAACCTGGGGTGTACACCCGCGTGGCAGCTTTTGGGGACTGGATCCACCAGCAGAGGAGTGGTAAGCATCCTCTCCCCTACCTCCTCATCAGCCTTTACTTTGGTTTGCTTTGGGTTGAGTTTTTTCCTCCACCTTTCACTTTTCATGCTACCAGAAATTAGGGCACAGAGAAAAAAAAACAACCTCAAATTCAGCAACCATTTATTAAACACCTACTATGTGCTAAGGTATTATGCTGGTGCTGGGAATGCAGAGACAAAAATGAAACCATTAACTTACCTTCTATCGGTCCTTTCAACAAGCAGATATTAAGCACCTACTCTGTGCCAGGCTCTGTGTTAGGAACTGGGGATACAAAGACAAATTGTAATAATTTCTGCCCTCAAAGAGTTTACATTCTATCGGTCCATTCAACAAGCAGGTATTAAACACCTACTATGTGCCAGGCTCTGTGCTAGGTACTGGGGATCCACAGACAAAATGACCCTGGTTCTAGGTTGGAAATTCAGACTCAGGCACTGGTCCCACTCCACCCCTCCTGGGCAAATCTCCATCTCTTCTGTCTCCATTTCTTCTAGACCGACTCCCTTCCTCTCTTGTAGCATCATGAATAGAGAGCAGAAAGGACATTAGAAAGGACCTTAAGTCCATCTTTCACATGTGAGGAAACAGACCACAGAGAGGTTACTGTGACTTGTCCAGAGTCACATAGCTAGGAAATGTCTGAGGCACGATTTCATCCCAGGTCTCTTTGGATTTATTTACATGCATGTTTTTTCTTCTTGAGGGCAAGGACTATCCCGCTTTTGTCTCCCTTCCGAGGGCCTAGGACAAAGTAGGCGCTTACTGAAAGCTGGTTGAGCCCCTGATGGATTGATTCAATAGCGTGAGAGGTTGGTTCAGAGAAAGAACTGGCAGCCAACCTAGTTCTGTCTCTGCAGCCCCTCCTTCCAGCCGGGAGCCCAGCTGCCGGGAGTTTTTGGCTCTGGACACCCAGGAGGACCCTTCTGCGGAATTTGCATATCTCTGTGCCTTCTATGAGCGCTCCTGCCCTGCACCTCAGGAATCCAGTGCCTGCATCCTCCTGTCCCAGAAGAAATGTCAGCTGCGCAGGAGCAGATGTGGTCAGCTTCTCTTTGCTGCTCGGGAGACTTGGCTGCAGGGCCGATTGAGGGGGGCTGGGGAACTGGCAGGGAGGGGGGACCTTGGAATCCCTCCTCCCAACCTGCCCCCTGCTCCATTCTGTGCCCCTCCCCCAGAGCTGCGCTCTCTGGTCCAGACCCTGCTGAGCCTACTCAGAGATGCCCAGGACTTCTTCTCCCGCCACTTGGGTCTGCCTCAGCTTGGCCTAGGGCTTCTGGAACATTCCTGGCTTCCTCCCAGAGCTCCGTGGCGGGGCCAGGGCACAGGTACCTCGATCCTCTCTGGTAGCTGGCAAGCTTCAGTGCCTCTTTTGCCCTTTCTCCTGGGACCTCATCATTCTTAGAGACCCTCAGTTTTGCTTGACTCCCCGTGTGTTAACCGCCCCCCAACCCCTCCACCACTCCTATGACCAGAGCCTTACCTAAGGCAAGGACACAGGGGCTTTACCTCAGGGCCCTGGCAATGCTTTCTGTCTTTCACTGTGATGGCATGGACTGCTTCCCCATCTCCCTGCATCTTTTCCCCTTTGGGCAGCTTCCTTAGCAGCAGCCTAGAGACGGCGTCTCCCTGATAGGGGGGTGATGAGCACTCTATTCCCTCTTCAGAATAACTTCCCTGCCTCTTGCTCTGGGCATGGTTCGTGGTGCTTGCCCCAGATGCCAAAATCTCTAGGTATGACTAAGGATGCTTTCCCTCACCTCCCCTCTTCCTGTGAGCTGCTACCTTCTCTATCTCTCTGTCTCTCCCTCTCAGTGTCCTCATCCCCACTTTTGAACAAAGTCCTCACTGTTTTCTTTCTCCTCAGCTCCCCGAGGAGATGCCCCCTTACCCCAGGGGAGGCAGGAGCAGGAGGCAGAAGTGAAAGGTAATGGGTCAGGCCCTCCTCCCGACCCCCTCAAATCCAACATTGCACCAAGGCTGTCTCCCATTGGTCCCTATCCAGCAGGAAGCCCAGAGGGAGGCAAGAGAAGAGAGGGGAAAGAGGCATGAAGGCAGGAAGAGCTTTGGGTTTGAATCCCACCTCTGATGCTCATTAATGGGATGACCCTGGAGAGGCACCTTCTTAATCTCTCTGGGCCTCAGTTTCCTTAACTGTGAAATGGGCACCATCTGGCTCAGAAAGCTGTAGGAAGGAAAACACTCTGTAAACTTTGAAAAACAAATGTAAGTTATTATTAGAAGTGAAAGCAGGACAGGATATAGAGCGAGCAGCTGAATGGAGGTGGGGGTGGGGGAAGCAGGGAGCCTCAGCTCTTTCTCTGTAAAATGAGAGGGTTGGACTTCATGGCCTCTGAGTTCCCAGTTCTAGATTTCTGAGCCTATGATGCTTTGACCTGCAGCCTCTCTGGGCCTCAGTTTCCCCATCTGTAAAATGAGAGGATTGATCTAAATCACCTCTAAAGTCCCTTTCAGCTCTAAATGCTT
This sequence comes from Trichosurus vulpecula, assembly GCF_011100635.1. Lineage (NCBI taxonomy): Eukaryota > Metazoa > Chordata > Mammalia > Diprotodontia > Phalangeridae > Trichosurus > Trichosurus vulpecula. The sequence goes on from NC_050579.1 coordinate 14,423,040, forward strand.
GGCATGTGTGGACACTGGAGGTCATGAGAACCAGCGGACCTGGTGGTTCTAAAGTCTTTTGTAAACAGCTACAGAAGGTATTCAGGGTCCGGGGCCTCTTAGCAGTGTTCTCCACTCCCTCCAGGCTGCCCTGGGCTGGATGCTCTGGGTCAAAAATTGGCTGACCTTCGAAGAGCTCATGCCTGGATCCTGCAAGTGCCCCATGACCAGCTGGCAATGGACTTTCAGGAGGTAGGGACAGAGCCCCTCAGGCCCCAGGCTCGTCTTCTCCTTGCCCCACACAACCTGACTTGGCTCAGGACAGGCCAGAAGCAGGGAGGCCTCGGGGGAAGTCAAGGGGAAAAGAGGATCTTTCCTTCCCAGTATAAGCCAGGCTTACACACACACACACACACACACACACACACACACACACACACAGAACAGGCTCTAGTCATCCTGCTGAAGACCCCCTGGACTAATCCTGGGAACCCCTCCCAGAAGAAGAGGGTAAAAGAGGGAAAGGGAGGAGGATTCTGGGAGAGGAGACACACCTCTATCTTTCTGACCTGCCCTTTTTTCCTGAACAGATCCTGGCTGACCTGGGCTCCAGGACTCAGAAGGGACTCTTTCAGGCCCAAGTCAGGGCAGTCGTAGGGGGCCGGATGGTGGTCTTTGTCACCATGATCGGATTGGAGCCTGCTACCCTCACTCATAGCCTCCCTGGCCTTTTGGCCCAGGCTTTGAGGACCTTCAGAGCTGGGCCCCCAACATAGTCGGGAAGGACTTGGGCCAGATTCCCATAGGGGCTTGGCCTATTGCAGAGGAGATAGCAGGGTGAAGAGGACAAGCAGAGAGAAGTCTCTTGGAGTTGAAGACCCCTAAGGAGGGGCCAGGGATTCAGGGGCCCAGAGGAGGCCCCCCCATCTTCCCAGCCTCCAGATGAAGTTTGATGGTGGGGGTGCCCTGTGACTGGCCCCAAGGAGGCCCTTAGCTAGCAGTGGGGAGGGGCCGGGGTCAGGATAATGTAGTTATGGATTTGGTTTATGGTGGGGGGAGACAGAGGCATGGACAGTTAATCCCTCCACATCCTGACTTTCCCCATTGCAGTTTCCATAAGAATTTAAATGAAAATTTGGAGGGTGTTTTGTGAAAGCCATAGAAAACATGTGAAGCCCAGCAGACAACATAGAAAAAGTTTAGAAACTCAAAAATGTATGAAATATGTATATAATATTGGATAACATCAACAAATTTTATCTTTTAATACATAATTCAGACGACTTCTCTGGTATGAAGGGAGGGCCAAAAATTTTTATGCAGATTTTCCAGATCATGGGGGTGCCCTAACCCCTGTGATGTGGAAGGGATAATTGTATATCATCTGAGAACTAGCATTTTCATAATAAATACCCCCCTCCCCCCTGGAATTGGGCCAACAAGTAAAGAGCCATCAAGTTTTGGGGGATAGGATTTGCTGGAAATAGAAGGAACTTCTCTTCTGAAGAGCTGGGGGTGAATGGGTGCCTATGGGTACAGAATGCTGCATACAACATCAGACTTTTGAGATGCGCTGGCTAATTTTGGTGAATTGTTTTCCCTTCTTTTTTATTCTTTGTTATAACTGATGAGTCTTTGGGAGGCAGTAGGATCACACTGGGAAATGGGGTTGATAGAAAAATAAATGATATCAATTTTCTTTTTAAAAGCAGCTACAGAAGGTACTCAGGGTCCAGGGCCTCTTAGCAAATTGTAGATGTTTAAATAAATGTTGTTCCTCTCCTGCTCTCCCAATAAACTATTGTATATGTGAAGATCCCGAAGGCCACAGGTCATTTCTCTTTGTCTGTATTCCCGGGAATGGCTGAGGCATGGTAGGCATTTAATAAATGTTGGATTTAGTTGTGTGAATTTCCTAGGTGTGAATTTCCTAGGTGTGGATTTCCTAGGTGTGGATTTCCTAGGTGTGAATTTCCTAGGTGTGAATTTCCTAGGTGCGATGCTTTCAGACAGGGCACAAGACTGGCCCCCCTCAGGGAAGGGGTCTGGCCTGCCTAGACGGGGAGCCTCTTGTGCTCCCACCCCTAGGAGGGCAGCTGTCCCTTCCAGATGATTGACGGCCCCAGCTGGCCCGGCCACTCTCCATGCCCCTCCCCAGCTCTGGGCCTTGCCCCCTGCCCAGCTCAGCCACAGTCCCCTCCTTCATTCCAACTTCTTGATTGAGCCACAGCCCCTGCTGGGCTCTCCCTTCCCTGTCCTCCTGCTTCCTCATGAGCCCCACAGGGTGTCCGGTTGCTGTTATAATCCCTCCATTTCCTCTGCTCCTCCTCCCCCCAGCCCAACACCACCTGTCCCTCCCTTCCTCCCCTCTTCCCCCCCACCCCGATCCTATCTCCATTACTCAGCACCCTGTCTAGGACAGCAGGGGTCAGGTCCAGGGCTGCAGACCAAGGGGACGGAATGGAGGGCTGGACATTGGGGCTGGGACTGCTCATGGCTCTGGCCATCTCCGGTAAGTACTTGACATCTCTCTGATCCCTATCTCAACGCCCCCCCAGCACCTCCCCATCCAGGGGAGCAGCCCACCCTCCACCAATACTTTCACTTTGGCCCTTCCTCCCAGCCCCCAGCCCCATTCCCCACACCACCTCGCTCCCAGGATACACACACACACACACACACACACACTCCCTACCCAGAGCCTTCTCTCTTCCTCCAGCCTTGTAACCCCCTCCCCACCCTGCTCAAGCACCCAGCCTCTAGGGGCCTTCTCAGACCCTTAATCCAGTTTCAGCTCCCTGTAGCAGGACAGAGTCTTCCAAACGGAGCGCCTGTCCAGGCTCCCAATCAGCCTCCTCCTGGACCAATGGGCCCCTCCCCAGCCAGCCCCTTCTCCCCCCAGGTGCTTGGGCCCGGAATGAGGAGGAACGGCTCATCCATTACCTTTTCCAAGAGAAGAGTTATAACAAGAACCTTCGGCCCGTGGAACGCCAAGGGGACAAGGTGGACGTCTCCCTGGCCCTCACCCTCTCCAACCTCATCTCCCTGGTGAGTCCCAGGCTCCCTGGGGCTTGAGGGTGACAGTGACACCCTTCGCCCCCCAGAGACATCTCTAGGCAGCTGCTTAGCTGGGCCCAGTGCGACGGGGAGCAGGAGGAGAAGCTCCCTCTCCTCATCGGTAGCACCTCTTGCCCATACCTCCTCATGGCTTTGTATCTCTTTGGAGTGCACATGTGCTGTTTCCTCCCAGTACAGTGTAAGCTTCTGGAGGGCAGAGGCTGGTTCATTTTTGTCTTTGTGACTCAGGGCCTGGCACATGGAAGGGGAAGGAGGGTGAGGGTTAATAAACGCTTATTGACCTGAGTTGACTTCAGAAAAGAGAGAGAAGAGGGAGAAAGAAGAAAAAAGCCCAGGAGTTTGGGAAGAAGGGAAGAGAGAAGGCAGATGGGCTTGGCCTTCTTAGATCACATTAAGTTTGACATGGTCAGCTAAAATTAACTGAAACAATGAATAATTCTAATAAAGTAGCAAGATCGAAAATCAGCCTCCAAAAAGAGAGAAAGGGGATGTACCAGGCAGAGGTCTACAAGCTGACTAAGCATCATGGGCCCTGAGAAATTCTTTAAGAAAAAAGGGCCTCATTCCCCAAAATAGACGCTGAAAGTGCCCCTCCCTCCTTTCCTTGCTCAGGCAGGGGTGGGGGCCTATGGGGCTGAAACAGCACATACACTGTCAGACTCGGTTGATGCATGGGTCAATTTTGCTTTCTTGTTATAAAGGATGGGAGGGAAAGAGGGAAAGGGAGAGGGAGGAATATATTGGGAATTGTGGGTCATATGAAAATAAATTATGTCAATAGATTTTAAAGGTGCCTGAGCTAATGTGCCAAAAATAAAAGTCAATGTGGTACACCCGGCAGAGGACCCGGAGTCAGGAAGGCCTGGCTTCAGACCCTACCTTCAACACTTACTGGCTGGCTGTGTGACCCTGCGCAAGTCACCTAAGATCTGTTTGCTTAACAGCTCCTCCCTCCCCTCCCCTACCCGGGGTTATCACAAGGAGGGAAAGCCTGGTACAGGGGAGAGATTCCCCAGATTTGGACTCAAAAGACCCGAATTCGAATTCCAGGACTGCCACTCACCACCTTCATGACCGTGGGCACATCTGAGGGAGGTTCCTTCTAGAGCTAAATCTGAGTCTATTGGGATCAAATGAAATAACGTATTAAAGTCACGCGGAAAGGTCTGTTATTATCATGAGTTTACCTGGACCTGCGATTTCACTGGTCTGGGGCAGAGGGCCTCGGCCAGCAACCCAAGCCACATTAAACTGTAATTGGGAAGTCAGGCTCCAGCCTGACAGATAAAAATATGAGATATAGATGATGTTAATTTGTGATTTTCTAAACCCCTTTGAGCCCACAGGGATCTTAATGTTTGAGTTTGACTCCACTTCTCCCAGGGAAGAAACTCCCTCTACCAGTATAGATTGTGGCTCCTCGAATTATAATTTAGAGGGTTGCCTGGGACAATGGAAGCCAAATGACTTGCCCAGGGCCACACAGCCAGGACGTGTCAGAGGTGAGACTTCAGGTCTTCCTGACTCTGAGGTCCTCTTTTTCCCCACTTCAGCCTCTTCAATCATTGTAACTAATGTTAAAGTAAAGAGGACTACGTGTGGACCTGGGACCCCTTGCATCACAACCCCCTTGGACACTTCCCCACCCCCACAGGTCTAGACATCCCTGGGGCCTGGATCACTACTCGCAGGACTAATTTGGGGCAGCTGGGTGGCACAGCCCTGGAGTCAGGAGGACCTGAGTTCAAATCCAGCCTCAGACACTTAGCTGTGTGACCTTGGGTGGGTCACTTCACCCCAATTACTTCCTAAATAAATAAATGAATGAAGGCCTAGGGCCCAGGACCCGAGGCCAGATCTCAACCTATTGCTCTCCTTTCAGAAAGAAGTTGATGAGACCCTCACCACCAACGTGTGGATCGAGCATGTGAGGAAGTGGGGCCTCCTGGGCGGGGATGGGAGGAGGGAACGAATCCTTGCCTGAGTGAGTCCCCTTCCTCAGCGCCCCACAATTCCTGGGCCTTTCCTGGGGGTGCCAATCTCAGGCTGAAGAGGGATGAGCGGACGAATGGGCCTCTCTGTGTCCTCTGGGTCTCCAGGGCTGGACGGACAGCCGGCTCCAATGGGATATAGCCGAATTTGGGAACATCAGTGTCCTCCGCCTGCCTTCGGACATGCTGTGGCTCCCAGAGATCGTCCTTGAGAACAGGTTAGCCTGGGCTCCTCTCCTCTTCCTCCTCCAATGCTTCCCCAAAGCCCCCCCAACCCCCTCGCCTCTTCAGCTTCTGGACTCTGCTCCATCCCCTGGGCCTGGCTCCCCTGCCCCTTTTCCCCCTTCCTTCTCCTAATGGGCAGGGAATGGAGCTGAGGCCCAGAGTCAGGAAGACTAGGGCTGGAGAGCCAGCCTGGACACTGTCTAGCCTCTCAGCCCATTTCTCATCTACAGAGGAACAAAAATAGCGCTTCCCTCCCAGGGCAGCCATGGCAATGAGATGATAGAATCCATGGAGAACATTTGGCAAACCTTAGGGCTGTTATCCCCACAGGGGCTCTTCCTTCCTCCTAGTGCTCTGTTGTGGCAGCCTGGCCTCTACCCCACCACCCCA